>NC_134483.1:219757433-219779933 GCF_040206685.1 Ascaphus truei
CCCACAGAGACTGCCTGTGTCCTGCACTTCTCAGAAAACAATCCACTCCCCAAAACAAATGTTCTTGAGAATACCAAGGGAGACAAGTACTAATACAAATATTTAGCAACTATAGCTTCAAGTATTATATTTTCAATTTCTCATTAAAACTCATGCACGGATGGGCTTCAGCATCAAAATAAAGGGACATTCATTATAAAGAGTATATACAAAGATTTATGGAAAAGTGACACTAAAACATTCGTTTTATCAGCATATATGAATACAAATATGTGGGTTATTTACTATAGTCTCTGTGGGTTATTTACTATAGTCTCTGTGGGTTATTTACTATAGTCTCTGTGTGTTATTTACTATAGTATCTGTGGGTTATTTACTATAGTCTCTGTGGGTTATTTACTATAGTCTCTGTAGTTAAAGTAGGGCAAAAAACAAACAATCATAAAAATTTTGTTTTTCTTTTGATACATTTGGTGTAATTCTTTTGCATTGGTTGTATCCCAGTTTTTTTTTTTTTTTTAAACTTAATTTTTATTAAAAATTTTTAGGGAGAGGGGGGAATGAAGAAAATAAAAAATGGGGGTTGGGGGGAGGGAAGGGTACAAAAAATAGAGATGGGAGAAAGTTCACATTCATTTACAATTTTACCTAACAAGACTTCTTAAAATATTCTATCACACAGTTAATATAAATATCATTTTTTTTTTTTTTTTTTTTATTACAACAAAATTAAGTGGGTATTAATTTCTGGTTGATTTTCACTCAGAATCCAAGGTAACCACACCTTCTGAAAATCTGTGTAGGTGCCGTTATTAAGACTAACCAGTTTTTCCATGTAGCAAATCTGCCAGACTTTATTTTTAACTTTGGGAATTGAGGGAATAATTGTTTGTTTCCATACTGCCGCTAATTCGCGTCTTGAGGCTGAAGATATGTGGCACAGTAATTTATTTTCATGTCTCGTGAGGAGGTAATATGGTTTGTTTAAAAGAAATAACCAGGGATCCATTGGTAGGTCCAAACCGAAAAACCTTTGTGACCACATTTTGATTTCCAGCCAATAAGCTGCTATGAATGGGCATCCCAGTTTTGCAGTAGGGAGACGCCCAAAGATGTGTTGACATAAAGAAAAGTACAAATAGAAGTTTATTTTTACGCGCTGCTCCATTTTCTGTTTATTGGCGCGTCAAATGTAAAATAAGCTTTTGCTACATGTGATACAAATTGTGAGCGAGAAAAGTTTATGCCACCTCAGACGTGGCAGAAGTTTTGGATGCAAATACAAAATTATAAAGTGACGCGCGGAGACAGAGAGTACAATACATCTCGTAATCTGTGCATCATGTAACTCATCCCTAACTTCTCCTATTGATACTCCCCAATTTGCAAGCAGAGGCACAAGCACAAAACCTGGAACTAATATCATGATACATTAATGCAGCGAGACGCAAAATGCAAGTGACACAATTTGTGCACTTTTTACTCCAAATTTGCCTTTATATATCACCTCCATAAGCTTTTGTTTTTTTAAAACACACCGCAAACTTAAATGTTTGTCAAAATTACCCTGTATATCTTGTCATCTGTAATACCTTCACTCGACCAATGAGCAGCAGATTAAAAGTTAGTTTCAAAGTAGGATCCGTCTACTAATGTTTTACATATTTTGATAAAGGAGTCCCTAAGTACCGCGGTCATTTTTTCCTAATCAACTTAAAGGCTTACAATTAAAAGATATTTGTTTTTCATCTCTCATGCTTGCTGGACTGCTTCCAAGACTTGGCAACTCATGGGGCTATTTGTAAACAGCCTAATGGAAGTGGCGACCCAGAAGTAGCAAGTTCAATAGAGACCATATTGTTCATTCGCTGGTTACCTTGCAAGTTCTGTGGCCCATAGACAAAAGCGAAAGAGTCCGTTTTGATAAAGGAGAACACTGTGACACTTTGAGGTCTATCTATGAACACACAGGAAAACTGGTTTTGAGCAAATTCAACATTTATTACTCCAAATTGGGTCATACAGTATGTACCAAACTTGTTGCTGCATATTCTTACAACTGATGCAGACATCAAAACAATTAAAGTTAAGGTCACCTCAGATACAGATGGATTTTTTGGTAAATATTAAAAGGAGAAAAATTGACGCACAGAGGCGCTCAATTTTATATATGACGCAGAAACCGGAGCTTCATACATATCTTGACACTGAAAGGTGCAGCACAAAAATAATGGAATTTGCTCCAATTTCATTCCAGAATGACATTTCTACATAGCCCCGCTGAGTTGGCTACTTTATCATCCATAACATATATTATCTTGTTCATGAAATGTCTAAATATAATACAATAAATATATGTCCCGCACACTCAAAAATGGAAACAACACTGACGTGTCACCCCAAAGTGTTGCATAAAGTGTATGTGGAGTTAATACTGGAGTTAGAAGTGGAGTTGAATACTACAAGAAGATCTAGACTCTGCACTTCAAAAACAACTACAACCTTGTAACTGTGAAAACTTGACTTTCTAAATGCTGATAATTTGTACTCTTCCTATCCTCCAGTACATGGGTTAGTCTCTCCTCCTGCATCTCACTATGCCCTCACTATTGCTTTTTCTGTTTAATGTCTCTTCACTCTTTTGTAAATGTTTCTGTTCTCTCAAACTTCCCCACTCCCTTCCTATCCACATTTCTTCATCTGTCCTCCCCTCCACCTACGTCTGTGCACATACACTGCACCATTTTTTTATACACATCTTTCCCAACACCTTCCTTACCCCTCAATAAAAAGCACTCCCAGCAATCCTCTATTCACACCATCTTTCTACTCCCTGCTGCTGGGGATATCTCTCCTAATCCTGAACCCAGACATAAGCACACCTGCTCTCACCCATGCCTCCCTGTCATCCCCTCCCATGCAAATGGTATTAACCTTCTGTTTTAATCCTGACTGTCCTGGAACTAGATTCCATATTCCTCTGTCTTCCCCTTTAGTTATGGGATTCATTTCTCCCTTCTTTAGTTGCCTGTCAGTTTCCCCTGTCCCAGCAGCAACGCTGTATGTAAAATGCAACATTATTGCAACATGTCGTTTTCACAGCCTGTGTTGGTTGCCTGCAGCTCATATTCTCCTAGCTGAGAGTGGGCTATTCCTACCCCCCTGTCCTTGCTGACAGTTAGTATAGTCCCACTTCCTATCTAGTGTGACCCTTACTCCTCATTTCATTTTGACCCTGGACTCTGAGTGAGTAACTGCCTGCTATCACCCCAGCAAGGCCTTTTTGTTTTACACTGTCTCATTATTGATACACTGCACAGCAGACAGAGAAGCCCTCTCTCCCCACACTCCATCTACAAGCACCTATCTCCCTGTGTTTTCCCTCAATAAAACCAAGAAAGAGAAAAGGACTTGTTTGTGCTTTGGAAGAGGTGAGACACGAGTTAAGCTACCTGGAGTCATTCATACACCATTCGTGACCCTGGCTTCAGGATAGTAAAACAAAGACCTGTGTTAGGGAATCACACAGCAGCTACTACTCAAAGACTTTATGCTATACAGAATAGTCTCTGCACCCCAGGACAAGCAGCAGCTTCACTCTGCCAGACAGGGCAGCAAGCTTTATACAGCAAACTGCACACAGCCTGCAACCTTACAGACAAGCAAGCAGCTTACACTGCACAAGCAACCCTGCACACAAGGCAGCAGCTTTGCAAACAGACTGTACACACAAACCTAATTGCCTTTTTCTCTGTCTGAGTCCACCCGCTGCTCAGCCCATAGTGAGGAGCCAACGGACACCTGTGAGTACAGCTACCCCTACGCTGCACGCTGCAGGACACCGCTCGGCATCATCTGAGACAGACGCCCATCGCTGACAAGGTAAAAAGACCGCACGCCACACGCACTGGCAAAAGGCCTACACACACCTACAGCATGGCAGAACTCAGAGCCTCACCAGACATCACGCAGGAAAGCGATCTCTCAGACACAGAGACCGCTGCGCAATTGCAACAGGCGCAGGCAAGCGCAAGGCCCAAACGGACAGTCACACTGACACAAAAGGCCCGCGAAAAGTACGAGACTGACATTGAAGCGCACCGCGCTAAATTAGAGTTGGCCTGGAACACTACCACACTTGGGATACGCAATGTCGCCGCCGCTGGCAATTCCGTGCAACAGCTCGAGCAGGCAATGACTCAATTAAAGATAGATCACTTATGCTACCAAGAGCTATCAGAGGCATATGTCACTTACCTGGCCAGGGCTAACACCGGCGAAAGCCTGCATGAAAGGGACTTACAGCATAACCTTGACTTGACACGTGACAGCCGCGTGCGAACCTCTATCACGGAAGCCGAAAGTAAGAGGAAAGACCTTTTCCTGGAAACTGCATCGCAGCGCTCAAGCACATCCAGACACTCATCAAGGTCAGCAAGATCAGCACAATCCATCATGTCTAGCGCGAGCACAAGCGCTACCAAGGCGCGAGCCACCGCAGAGGCCGCACGTGCCAGGGCCGAATATGGTCGGAGAGAGGCAGCCGTAAGGGCAGAAAAGGCTCGCATAGAAGAGGAGGAGCAGGCCGCCTCCGCCGCCAATGTCGCCGCCGCTGCTACCGCCGCCGCCGCCAATGCCACCGCCGCCGCTGCCAATGCCGCCGCCGCTGCTACCACCGCCGCTGCCAATGCGCGTAGAAAGGCCGAATTAGACGCGGATCTAGAGGCTCTAAGCAAAGAAGAGGACGCCGCTGCCGCCATAGCCCAAGCCGAAGTCCTAGAAGCAGCTGCGAGACAGGACGGCGGGGAGCTACCGTACAGACGGATAGCCTCAGAGGATCCAGCCCAACGCACTGAAGACTACGTAAGGAGCCTCTTCAGTGTAAACACCAGCGCACCATCTCAACACGGAGGGAGTGACACCACAGACAACGAAGACTCGCTAGGACCACGAGGAGAAGACGCTGCTCCGTCAATGGCACACGCTGCCTGGGATAGCCACAGCCGCAACAGTGATCCACACGCCAGAGCGCACACGGATGCACCACAACAGGCTCGTAATCCAGGTACACCCACGCGGGAGAAAACAGGCTCTCACACTGGCCAGCAGCCATCACGCGTCCACGCCAAGGAAGAGGCGACCGCACAGACCGTCCCAGCAACTACCTCAGAACGGGGCAGACTTGGTGCACGCAGGACTCATCAGCTTCGACGACCGCCCTGAGAACTACCGGACGTGGAAGTTCACGTTCAAAGACGCAATCGACAGCTTGGACTTCTCAGCAAGGGAAGAGATCAACCTGTTAGTTAAGTTCTTGGGGAACGTATCCAGGGAGCAAGCGCAGAGACTTCGGACGGCAAACGCACATCAACCCCAAGTAGGTCTGGACCTAGTGTGGGAAAGGCTAGAAGAGACCTATGGCAGCCCTGAAGCAGTCGAGGATTCACTCTTCAAAAGAATCGAGAGCTTCCCCAAGATCACGAATAAAGACTACTTGAAGTTACGAGATCTTGGAGACCTGCTGCAAGAACTGGAGTTCGCAAGGAAAGACCATTCCTTAATAGGTCTCAATGCCCTAGATTCAGCTCGTGGAGTGAGACCCATCCTGGAGAAGCTACCCTTCAACCTCCAAGAAAGGTGGCTTTCACAAGGTTCCAAATACAAAAGGGAGAAGCAGGTTGTCTTCCCCCCATTCTCATTCTTCGTGAGCTTCATCTGCGAAGCGGCAAGGACAAGAAACGACCCCAGCTTCATCTTAGGGGCGCAAACCACATCCAGCGCCAGCCACCCGAGGAACGAAAGGTCAACAGCAAGGTACAAGGACTCCAGAACACCCATCTCGGTCCACAGGACGGACGTGCCCCCTACGACCCACGCGAGTCCCAGCCAGACGGCCGACAGGGACAAAAAACCAAGGGACCTTAACAAAGAATGCCCTATCCACAAAAAGCCGCATCCACTTAACAAGTGCTTCGGATTCAGGATGAAACCCATAGAGGAGCGAAAGAACCTACTCAGAGAATGGGGAGCCTGTTTCAAATGTTGTGCTTCCACAACTCATTTATTCAAGGACTGCAAAGAAGCTATGAAATGCACAGAGTGCGATAGCGACAGGCACATAGCCGCTCTACACCCGGAAGCTATGAAGCCCAAAGCAAGCAAAGCCCCTAACCCTCCGACAAAGCAGGGCGGGGAGGAAGAAGTGGGAGACACACCCCCCCCCGACGTCAGTGGCATCCAAATGCACAGAAGTATGCGGAGAAGGAAACGACGGTAGATCTTGCTCTAAAATATGTCTGGTAGCAGTGCACCCAGAGGGACAACCCCAAAGAGCCAAACGGATGTATGCAATCATCGACGACCAGAGCAACCGAACGCTGGTCAGGTCAGAATTCTTCGATATGTTCAACATACAAGACAGTACTTCTCCTTACACTCTCAGAACGTGCGCAGGGCGAATGGAGACTACAGGGAGAAGAGTGAATGGCTACACCATATGCTCAATAGACGGCAAAGTGAACATGCCCCTTCCCACACTCATCGAGTGCAATCACATGGCAGAAGATAGGACTGAGATCCCCACGCCAGACGTGGCGCGACACCATCCCCATCTAAAAACCATTGCCGATCATATCCCACCACTAGACGAAGATGCCCAGATCCTGCTGCTACTTGG
Source organism: Ascaphus truei (assembly GCF_040206685.1). Lineage (NCBI taxonomy): Eukaryota > Metazoa > Chordata > Amphibia > Anura > Ascaphidae > Ascaphus > Ascaphus truei. Next base: position 219,764,110 of record NC_134483.1, read on the forward strand.
CAGAGACATCATGAGAGCACACAAGATCCGCGAACAGCGAAATGGGGACCACAACGGCCCAAGCGCTCAAAGGCTCGATCTAGGATGGGTGGTAGTTGGAGAAGTATGCATAGACAGGATACGAGGACCCGAAGACGTAGGCGCCCTACGAACGAACTTGTTGGAGAACGGTCGTATATCCCACTTCAAACCTTGTCCGAACCACTTTCAGGTCCACGAGAAGCTCGAGACCAAAAGGAACTATGGAGACGCGCCTGTGGCAAGAAAATACCCCAACAACCTAGGGAGTACAGTGTTTCAGACAACAAAGGACGACGACAAACAGGCGCCATCAATGGAAGACAAAGAATTCTTGAGGTTAATGGATAAGGAGCTCTTCAAGGACGAATTGGGCAGTTGGGTGGCCCCACTACCTTTCCGTTCGCCAAGAAGACGCCTCCCAAACAACAGAGACCATGCTATGTCTAGGCTCGCTTCGCTCCGCCGCAACCTACAAAGGAAACCGGAGACCAAGGAACACTTTGTGGCCTTCATGCAAAAAATCTTCCACAGTGGCCATGCAGAGTCGGCGCCCCCACTGAAAGAAGGCGAAGAATGCTGGTACCTCCCGTCGTTTGGCGTCTACCACCCCCAGAAACCTGGCCAAATCCGAGTGGTATTCGACTCCAGCGCTCAGCATCAGGGAGTCTCCCTAAACGATGTTCTCCTCACCGGGCCGGATCTGACGAACAGTCTTCTGGGAGTGCTGATCCGCTTCCGCAAGGAACCTATCGCCGTAACCGCAGACATTCAACAGATGTTCCACTGCTTCCTTGTGCGAGAAGACAACCGTAACTACCTAAGATTCCTGTGGTACCAAGATGACGACATAGAAAAAGAAATCACGGAGTACCGCATGAAAGTACATGTCTTCGGGAACAGCCCATCACCGGCAGTGGCAGCCTACGGCCTCAGAAGAACGGCCCAAGACGGAGAAGCAGAGTTCGGGAAAGACGCCAGGAGCTTCGTCGAAAGAGACTTCTATGTGGACGACGGATTAAAATCAGTTCCCACCGAAGAAGAAGCCGTAGATCTACTCAAGAGGACACAAAAGATGTTAGCGAAGGCCAACCTAAGGTTGCACAAAATAGCTTCCAACAGTGCCACAGTGATGAAGGCGTTCCACGCAGATGATCAAGCAAACGATCTCAAGAATTTGAATCTGGGGACCGACACGCCTCCCATACAGCGGAGCCTGGGGATAAGCTGGAATCTTAAAACAGACACCTTTACGTTCCAGGTAGCCATCGAAGAATAACCCTTCACACGTCGCGGAGTCCTGTCCACCGTTAACAGTCTCTACGACCCGCTAGGATTCGTGGCTCCTGTCACTATACAAGGGAAGTCTCTCCTCAGAGAAATGTCCTTCGAAAAACAGGAATGGGATACCCCACTACCTCCAGAAAAACGGAAAGAGTGGGAAACGTGGAAATTCTCCTTGAAGGCCCTCGAGCAACTTCAAATCCCACGCCCCTATTCACCTATATCTCTCACCGCCGCACACAGCAAAGAGCTTTGCGTGTTCTCAGATGCCTCCACCAAAGCTATAGCAGCGGTGGCCTACCTAAAAACCACGGACGTGGATGGAAGTTGCCACATCAGGTTCATCCTTGGCAAAGCTAAGCTGGCGCCACAACCTGACCATACTATACCCAGACTCGAGCTGTGTGGTGCAGTGTTAGCAGTAGAACTGGCGGAGCTTATCGAGAATGAGATGGACAGCAAACCAGATGCCGTCAAACTCTACACAGATAGCAAGGTGGTACTGGGATACATCTACAATAAGAAAAGGAGATTCTACGTATACGTAGCTAACCGCGTAGAAAGAATCAGGAAGTCAACCCAACCAGAACAATGGCACCACGTGCCCACAGAGCAAAATCCCGCAGATCACGCCACCAGATCAGTACCCGCATCTCAACTGCAGAATACATCGTGGCTCACAGGACCAAAGTTTCTTGCGCAGCCCGCGGAAACGCTACCAACACCATTTGACGATTTTGAACTCGTGGATCCCGAAAAGGATACGGAGATAAGGCCCCCACAAGTATCCGTGGTACTCACCAATGTATCGCACAAAAACGCATTCGGATCACACCGATTCCAACGCTTCTCAAGATGGACGGCCCTTCTGCGAACAGTAGCCCATCTCGGGCATATAGCTTCCTCCTTCCGCCAGACACCAGATGGTAAAACTACCGGCTGCCACGGCTGGCACATCTGCAAAGAGCTGCGCACCGTAGAGGAAATTACAAAGGCTAAGGAAACTGTTCTCAGTCATGTTCAAAGAGAAACATATGCGGAAGAGATCAATTGCATCCGCGGAAAGAAGAGTGTTAACAAAAACAGTCCACTTTGGAAGTTGAATCCCTTCATCGACAACGACGGCCTCATGAGAGTAGGAGGCCGCCTCAATAAGTCCCAACTGAGCAGAGAGGAAAGCAACCCTCTTATCATCCCTGGCCGGCATCACATCGCCACTTTGTTGGTGCGCCACTACCACGAACAAGTCATGCATCAGGGATGACACTTCACCGAAGGCGCCATTAGGGCGGCGGGCATTTGGGTCGTTGGCATGAAAAGGTGCGTGGCCAGTAATCTCCACAAATGTGTTAGGTGCCGAATGCTGAGAGGCAAAAGCCAAGACCAAAGGATGGCGGATCTACCTGTCGACCGACTTAACACAGAACCCCCCCTTTACCTATGTAGGACTCGATGTATTTGGGCCCTGGATGGTCATCTCACGTAGAACTAGAGGCGGGCTAGCAAACAGCAAACGATGGGCGGTACTCTTCACCTGCATGAGTACACGAGCGATACACATCGAGGTTATAGAATCTATGGATGCTTCAAGCTTCATAAACGCCCTCAGAAGGTTCTTTGCAGTCAGAGGACCAGTTAAACAAATACGCTCCGATTGCGGCACCAATTTCGTTGGAGCATGTAAGGAATTACAAATAGACACTAAAGATAATAGAGACAATAGTATCAAAAGATACTTGCGCGACCAAGAGTGCAAGTGGACATTCAACCCTCCTCACTCCTCTCACATGGGCGGAGCATGGGAACGCATGATCGGGGTAGTCCGGCGTATCTTGGACTCTATGATGCTAAAAAGCGACCTGACTCGACTCACTCACGAAGTGTTAACCACATTCATGGCCGAAATATCAGCGATAATCAATGCTAGGCCTTTGATTCCAGTGTCAACGGATCCAGAATCGCCAAGTATTTTGACGCCAGCAATGCTGCTAACCCAGAAAGTAGGGAACATCCCCACCCCAGTCGAAGGCTTCCACTCTAAAGATATGTACAAGCGACAGTGGAGACAGGTGCAGCACTTGGCTAACACATTTTGGGATCGCTGGAGACGCGAGTATCTAGTGACACTCCAAGAACGCCATAAATGGCAAACGGTTAAACCGGACATCCAAGTAGGAGACGTGGTTTTGTTGAAAGACAAACAGGTAACAAGAAACGAATGGCCCATGGGACTTATAATCAAAACCTTCCCAAGCGAAGATGAAAGGGTCCGCAAAGTGGAAGTTCGGGTGACCCAGAACGGGGTCGTTAAGACTTTTTTGAGACCTATCACAGAGACTATCCTCCTAATGCCTAAATCGGACTATAACAAAGAAGAACTGGCTACCAGTTCTATGGACTCTGAGAGACATTGTGGTGCATCAAGCTAACCTAGAGCTGTGCATTCACCTACCTTACCGAGATGGCAAGGACTTCAAGCTGGTGGTACCGGACGGTATCCCACCGTTGTGTGGACATGAGTTTTGCATGTTATGTTGTATTGCACATATGTTCCACACATACCTAAAATAGTGGTATCTCCAGATACCAGACGGGGAGTGTCCTGGAACTAGATTCCATATTCCTCTGTCTTCCCCTTTAGTTATGGGATTCATTTCTCCCTTCTTTAGTTGCCTGTCAGTTTCCCCTGTCCCAGCAGCAACGCTGTATGTAAAATGCAACATTATTGCAACATGTCGTTTTCACAGCCTGTGTTGGTTGCCTGCAGCTCATATTCTCCTAGCTGAGAGTGGGCTATTCCTACCCCCCTGTCCTTGCTGACAGTTAGTATAGTCCCACTTCCTATCTAGTGTGACCCTTACTCCTCATTTCATTTTGACCCTGGACTCTGAGTGAGTAACTGCCTGCTATCACCCCAGCAAGGCCTTTTTGTTTTACACTGTCTCATCATTGATACACTGCACAGCAGACAGAGAAGCCCTCTCTCCCCACACTCCATCTACAAGCACCTATCTCCCTGTGTTTTCCCTCAATAAAACCAAGAAAGAGAAAAGGACTTGTTTGTGCTTTGGAAGAGGTGAGACACGAGTTAAGCTACCTGGAGTCATTCATACACCATTCGTGACCCTGGCTTCAGGATACTGACCAACCTTAAAACTTGCCCCACAAATCAAGCATCCCAATAGACTCTGGCTATTGGCCCACACTCACAGACACTCCTACCACCCATTGTGACCAAGCTTTGCCATCTACAGCACTTATTCCCTCACCTGCTGTCTCTGTAAGTTTCCCATAATATCTCTTAGTTTGTAAGCTCTTCGGGGCAGGGATTTCCTTTCGTATTGTCTAATTTTGCTGCGCTTAATGTATTATGATAATTCCCTGTACTGTATTATTTGTGAAGCGTGGAGTATACATTTGGCGCTATATAAATAAAGACATACAATACAAGTGAAACCAATCAGTGGTAATTTACTGCTCATAAAGAAGAAAACACATACAAATAGAGGCAGCAAAACCTCATAACAAAACCATGCTACACAAAGAAAAACAAAAGCTCAGAAAAGGTATATAAAGAGTGTATTTCCCCAGGAGCCCAAATGATCAAAAAAGATCTTATGATAAGTATAATGAGTTAATGCAGAAACTCTGGGAAGGGGAAAAAAATGGACATCAAAACAAATAACTAGGAAGAGGAAAATGCCATTGGCAGGGTGCCAGAAATGTAGTTAAAAAAAAAGCCAATCAGTGTGGCACACATCAAAGACCAGCATTGAAAAATAGAAAGCAGATAATTGGCAACAAGCCAAATCAAGTCAATTGTCAATGAAGGGGGTTAACGTCATCATTTCAGGGTAAAAGACCCTTTCTTCTTGCCCGTTTCCACATATAATAGAAAAAACGCAGGACTTCCCTTACAAAGATGTCTCGCTCCTCAGAGAATAGAATTGTGGTGTCGGAGTATGGAAATATGAGCCTGAGAATTGGATTATGGTATGGGGTCTCTGAGACACATTATGGTATGGGGTCTCTGAGACACATTATGGTATGGGGTCTCTGAGACACATTATGGTATGGGGTCTCTGAAACACATTATAGTATGGGGTCTCTGAGACACATTATGGTATGGGGTCTCTGAAACACATTATGGTATGGGGTCTCTGAGACACATTATGGTATGGGGTCTCTGAGACACATTATGGTATGGGGTCTCTGAGACACATTATGGTATGGGGTCTCTGAGACACATTATGGTATGGGGTCTCTGAGACACATTATGGTATGGGGTCTCTGAAACACATTATGGTATATTAAGACTACTCTGGTGACAAAAGGGTTCATCAGTTTGTGAACAGTTTGCAAGGAATGTATGAGGAGATCATGAAGTAGACTCTAGATAAGACTATTTACCAAAAGAGTAATTCCTACAAAAGGGGTATAATGTGTACCTGCGGCCGACAAAGAGGATCATGCAACGATTGGGAGCCAGCAGAGAGGTGAGGATCGTCCACTTCTTCGTTCCAGGCTCCAGCGGAGGCATCCGGTGAGGAGGTACCAGTCGGTACTTCCTCCAACATCAAGGCAGAGGACGGCAACACCTTTCCGGTGTGATTGGAGGATGTTGACGCACTTCCGGTGCGGTCGGAGGACATCTACACCGATCCAGCGTGACCGGAAGATGACATCATCCTAGAGGCGACCGCCGGGGCAGAAGAGGACATTGCTGTGCCCGCTCCGGTGAGTACTGTCCTTTCTGGAGCCAATCTGCGGCGTACTTTGACCAGGTCAAGGGCCGGGCCGCAAGGTTATTATGGACCCTGACACTCCCCAGGTGTAGGCTGCGGTAGGCCGGGGTAGGCCTTAAAACATTGGTTTGTCCAGAGACACTGAGGAGCCTAAGGCCGTGAACACTACTGCCTCTAACTTTTCACAATCAGTTGCTGGGCCTAAGACTATGAATGCAAAAATAGATTGGGGTGACTGCCGCTCCAAACCAAAAAATATGGGGAAACTCACTGGCCAAAAAGGATTAAAAACAATTTATTAAACTACATAAAAAACATGTACAAACACAGGAAACACTGCTCCCATGCGTTTCACGCCCGTGGCGCTTTCTCAAAGAGTAAATCAGGCCTGCACAACATACGGCCGCGGGCCGCATGCGGCCCACCTGGACTCCCTGTGCGGCCCGCGATGCCCCCAACCCCCCCCCCAGCCTGCTCTGCAGAAAAAGGAGGGAAGGAGCGCCAGCATTTTGACACGCTCCCCACACCCTCCTGAGGGCGCTCTGCCGACACATTGAAGAAGTGCTAGCATCTTGATGCCCTCCCACCCCCCCCTCCAATCCCCTGAGCCCTCTTTGCCTATTAGGGAAGGAGCGCCAGCAGTTTGATGCGATCCCCTGCAGGCAGAGAGGAGAGAAGGAACAGAGCTGAGGCCGGTCTGACTGCAGAGGGTGGGGGCGGGGTTAGTGACAGCGGAGCCTGTTAGTGAGAGCAGGAAGTGAGGTGCCTGCTGCCAGGGACCAAGATGACTCCCCCTCCTTCCAGCCTTGCTCCACAGTGAAAGGTAGGACACCCCCCCCCTGCAGCTGCTCCTCAGAGCTAGTGTCAGTGTGTCAGTGTGTCAGTGTGTCAGTGGCAGTGTGGCTGTGGCAGTGTATCAGTATGGCAGTGTGTTAGTGTGGCAGCGGCAGTGTGGCAGTGGCAGTGTGGCAGTGGCAGTGTGTCAGTGTGTCAGTGTCAGTGGCAGAGTGTCAGTGTGGCTGTGGCAGTGTAGCTGTGTCAGTGTGTAAGTGGCAGTGTGTCAGTGGCAGTGTGTCAGAGTGGCAGTGTGTCAGTGGCAGTGTGTCAGTGTGTCAGTGGCAGTGTGTCAGAGTGTCAGTGTCAGTGTGTCAGTGTGTCAGTGTGGCAGTGTGGCAGAGTGGCAGTGTGTCAGTGGCAGTGTGTCAGAGTGGCTGTGTGTCAGTGGCAGTGTGTCAGTGTCAGTGACAGTGTGTCAGAGTGGCAGTGGCAGTGTGGCAGTGGCAGTGTGTCAGAGTGGCAGTGGCAGTGTGGCAGTGGCAGTGGCAGTGTGTCAGAGTGGCAGTGGCAGTGTGGCAGTGTCAGTGTGTCAGTGTGTCAGTGGCAGAGTGTCCGTGTGTCAGTGGCAGAGTGTCAGTGTGGCTGTGTCAGTGTGTCAGAGTGTCAATATGTCAGTGTGTCAGTGTCAGTGGCAGTGTGTCAGTGTCAGTGTGTCAGTGTGTCAGTGTGTCAGTGGCAGTGGCAGTGTGTCAGAGTGGCAGTGCGTCAGTGGCAGTGTGTCAGTGGCAGTGTGTCAGTGGCAGTGTGTCAGTGGCAGTGTGTCAGAGTGTCAGTGGCAGTGTGTCAGTGGCAGTTTGGCAGTGTGTCAGTGGCAGTGTGTCAGAGTGGCAGTGGCAGCGTGTCAGTGTCAGTGTGTCAGTGTGTCAGTGTGTCAGTGTCAGAGTGTCAGTGGCAGTGGCAGAGTGTCAGTGTCATTGGGGTGATGTGAGGTGAGGTGCAGGGGGAGAGTGATGTGAGGTGAAGTGCAGGGGGGGAGGTGAGGTGCAGGGGGGTGAGGTGAGGTGCAGGGGGGTGAGGTGCAGGGGAGTGAGTCAGGTGAGGTGCAGGGGGGAGGTGTAGTGGGGTGATGTGAGGTGCAGGGGGTGATGTGAGGTGCAGAGCAGTGTTGTGATGTGAGATGCTGGAGGGAGAGTGATGTGAGGTGAGGTGCGGGGGGGAGGTGCAGAGGGGGTGAGGTGAAGGGGGTGGGATGTGTGTGGTCTGCAGGGGGGGTATTGTGTGTTATGTGGAGGGGGAGTATTGTGTATGGGTGAGGGGGAGAGATGGGGGTGTGAGATAGAGGGTGAGTCTTGCAAAGGTTGATGATATGGGTGCAGGGGGGATATATGAAGATGATGAGTGCTGGGGAGATATGAGGATGATGAGGGGTGCTGGGAGAGATTGATGAGGGGTGCTGGAGGAGATATGAGGATGATGATGATGATGATGATGAGAGGTGCTGGGGGAGATAGGATGATGATGATTGAGGATGATGATGATTTTACCCGTGCGGCTCGAATCTGTTTTTCTTGGAGCAGTTCGGCCCTTCTCGCTTTACAAGTTGTGCAGGCCTGTAGTAAATCATTAGGGGAAGTTAATAGTATATATACCTCCCACCAACAGTAATCAGACAACTGATATCAATTCATGGTACTTGCAAACATAAAAACACAAAAAACAGAGATAAAAAAGCGACATAAAAGAGAAGAATAACCAACCAAAATGACAGAAAATACTATGTAAACAAAAACAAATGAAAAGAAAATCTGAAACCAATGTTATTACTATATAATGTCCTAAAATAAGAAATCACAAATATATTGAACTGTGCAACAGTCCACATATGTGTGTGAATTTTATGATAAATTATTACTTATGCTAAAAGACAGCCTTTAACTAAAATAATATAGTTTGCTATCTTATTGTTATATGAAATCATAAAAAGATTTCCGAATTTAGGACAAAATATAAATAAGTCAACTCAACATTGATTATTTGTGATTACATAGATCACAGGAAATGAAAACAATTATACTGAGAACAATAATAATGACATGTGCATGTGTAGTGCAGAGCACAAGATGTTCTACAGATGCAGCGGCTGTTATCCGATCATTTCACGGGCTGTATTCCTTTGCACATCCCGTGTTGGCTCGAGATTTCTTGAAATTTTCCCGCATTAGGACGCGAGTTTACTACAGTTTTGATCTAGTGCAGAAAATGACATTGTAGCGTTGTCTGCAATACAATCGAGAAACTCAAGTGGGCGATCGTGAGTTGTTGTCTTAAAAAATCTAATTGCAATTCAACTTGTCGTTTATTCCCGTCCAGTACTTCAAGTGTGTGTGTAATTGCAATTTGAAGATTAAAAATATGATTTCATACTGTATACAGTACTGTACATGGGAAAGAAGTTTTTCTGAGGCTCCTTAGCTTTTAACCATACAAAAATTCTCGACCTCTAGAAGATTTAAAATATGAACACACACAATAAAAAGTATTATTTTTTTTTCAACTTAATTTTTATTGGTTGCTCACATGGTTTACAGACACGGTTTTCATATACATTTAATAAAAAGTATTTTTAACGAATTAAATGTTTTATTTGTACAGGATAATAAAGTTAAAACGAATAATACAAAAATACAACTTTGCTCTCCTTTCAAATGTAAAATATATAATCTGCACATGCGTTTATGTTAAATTGGAACTTTGTTGAAACACATATGCGTCATCACATTTCTGCGCCTGCGTGTATGCCAAATTGGAACCTTGTTGAAACGCATATGCGTGTCATCACATTTCTGCGTATGCGTGTTAAAGTTGCATAGAGAATGTACATAGAGCTGCATGCCATGCATGTAAGTCAATGGTTTATTTTACCTCTACATGGAGTTATTGAGATTAACTCAAAATAATATAAAGAGGAAAACACATGGACACAATCACTATGTAGAAAGTTGTCAAAGGCAGTGATATTACATATATCATGCATGTTCTTAAACATATCCTAAGCAACTTGTGCTGGAAACACGGAAACAACCATTGTAACACATTACATTGATATTTAGTAGATGTTTTTATACAGTATGTTCATCTGCAGATGATCTATATTAGATACAATGTGGAGTAGAATAGTATAGAATCTTCAAAGATATCAATTAGACCTATAAAAAGTATTTCAAATCCCATTTGGTATTTAAACCGTTAGGTATTAAAGTATCAAGCGAGAAAATGCAATAAGCTTCTATTTTATATTTATTTATTTATAAAATGTTTTACCCGAAGAAATACATTGTGAGTTACCTCTCATTTTCAAGTATGTCCTGGGCATAAATGACCAATAATACATGGTTACAAATACAGTTGCATAAGTGAACAGGGTATACATTATATACAAGACATAGCATGCACAGTTAGAGATAATAAATATTATAGGCGTATGTAACAGTTAGAGACCAGGTTAATGTTAGACAGCCTTAGTTTTGAAAGAACTTAGACTGGTGGTGGCTGTGAGAGTCTCCGGTAGATTGTTCCATTTTTGGGGTGCACGGTAAGAGAAGGAGGAGCGGCTGGATACTTTGCTGAACCTGGGGACCATGAACAATCTTTTGGAGTCAGATCTCAGATGAAAAGTGCTGTATGTGGTAGGGGTCAGGAGCTTGTTCAGATAGATGGGTAGCTTGCCCAGAAAGTATTTGAAAGCAAGACAGGAAAGATGAACTTTGCGCCTAGACTCAAGTGATGACCAATATAGTTCTTTAAGCATTTCACAGTGATGTGTGTTGTAGTTGCATTGGAGAACAAAATGGCACATTGAATTGTAGAGGGTATCAAGTTCGCTAAGGTGTGTTTGGGGTGCCGAGCCATGTACTATGTCCCCATGGTCGATAATTGGTATTAGCATCTGATGTTTGATACGCTTTCTGGCCAGCAGACTTACGGAGGATTTGTTCCTGTAAAGTACACTTAGTTTGGCATACAGTAGGTTTTGGATGTCAGGGTTTTAATGTGCATCTCAAATGTTAAATGGGGGTCAAACCATATGCCCAAATATTTAAAACTAGTAACAGGAGTTAGGGTGGTATTAGCGTTGGTTCTGATCTGGAGCTCAGTCATTGGAAGCTTTAAAAATTTAGTCTTGGCTCATATACCTAAGGGGAAGTAAACTTGAACTAGGAGAATAAGAAAAATCAATATTAAGTAGATGCCTTAATGTTGCCACATCTAATAGAACTTCATCATTTCAGGTCTTTATTGATGCCAAAAAATATATAAAGAGACTTACTCTAAAAAGATATTTTGCAAAAACGAAACAGGATCTGAGAGAACCAGTTACAACGAATGTGAGTAATACTAATAACCAGTTAAAACATACTGCATTGAAAAAACCCTCAAAATTTTATCCCAGCCACTGTAAAGGGCCTTATTTTGAAACCTTTCAGAGATTAATTGAGGAGGATCTTAAATTAATTGAAAAGACGAAAAACAATAAAAGATTGAATCTGACCAAAAAAGAAAGGGAAATATTGGATCAATTAACTAAGAACAAGGACGTGGTGATCAAGCCTGCAGATAAGGGGGGGATGGGGGGCTTGTTGTTTTAAATACTGAAGATTACATAGAAGAAGCCAAAAGATTACTGGGAGATAGTATCACTTATAAAAAACTTAAAAGCAATCTCAGTGTAGAATTTGCTAAACAAATGACGCTCCTTTTAGGTGATGGCTTAAAAAAGGGCATCCTTTTAAAGAAAGAATATGATTACATCAAAACAGACAACCCGAAAATGCCGGTCTTTTGTTATCTTCTCAAATTACATACATCTTTAATTAAACCACCAGGAAGAACAATAATATCAGGAGTAGGGTCACTAACCCAGAATCTTTCCTCCTGCATAGACACATTATTACAATCATCTGTAAAAAAAATTACCTTCACACTTGAGGGATACAACTCAAGTATTACAGCTTTTAGAGGAGGTTGTCTGGCAACCAGACTTTTTAATAGCTACTTGCGATATCACATCACTATACACCTGCATAGATCATCAACAAGGATGTGAAGCTATACTTTATAGTCTAAATAAGTATGAAGTTATGGATTCCAGTCAAATAGATTTTGTTGGATGGAATTACATTTATTTTAAACCACAATGTGTTCTGGTGTGGGTGAGATTTTTTCCTCCAGACTAGGGGTACCAGGTTCGCCCCCAGCTACGTGAACCTCTTCTTAGGATGGTGGGAGGACCAAACCATCTGGTAACACTGTAACTGGGGTACGAACCTGGTGCTATATCATTGCTATATTGATGATATCATCATCATCTGGAAGGGAGACCAAGCTACATTGCAGTCCTTTTTTGAAGAGATTAACCAGAATTTTTTTAATTTGAAGTTCACCAATAATATCAGTCAAACCGGAATAGAGTTTTTAGATTTAGAAATGTTTATAGAATCCAATACCATCAACACTAGAACACATTTTAAATCTGTAAACTGTAACAATTTTATTAAAGCAGATAGCTGTCACAAGCAAAATTGGTTGGACCATGTTCCCTATGGGGAATTCAGGTGGTTGAAACGCAACTGCACAAAACAGGAGGGGGAGGGGAATGAAACAGATAATGAACTAAATGGAATAGAGGAGGATACAAGGTGGTATGGAGGTAGAATGGGGGCATGTGCGAGTTTGACAAGCAGTGAGACACCCAGAGTAAATGCAGATAATACTAGCTAAGTCCCGGTCAAGTGATTTCAAGTCCTCCAGAGAGAAGGGAGCGGTGGCATCTGGAACTTCATGCCGATTTGGGTTCCAGGGCATTTCGGGCTAAGTCCCGGTCACCTAAAGACTCTTGTTTAACGTGCCAAATTGCTAGGAAAGTCTAGTTTTTTTTTACTCCAGGTCCCAATTAAGTGTGCCTCTTCTTATGTAGTTTGTGTTCCATGGTGTATGCCTTTTCCTGCGAATAAATTTACAATTTATTTCACTTTACCTGTTTTGCTCAATGTAGGATCCTGGTAAAAAGGTGTAAATGCCTGGTCTCCCGTGACAGGCTTATTTATTTATTCTCCCTGCGGTAGCGCATGGCACTGGTAGGATTTCAGAAAATACTACCTTGGAGGTCTTGCTTTAAGCTTTTGGCCTAGATCCCTGTAATCATTTTTTAGGACCCTCCATCTTTCTCTAACTTTGTCATTGGTGCCAACGTGTACCAAGACCGCCGGGTCAATCCCAGTCCCCGTCTAAGAGGGGATATGATAACTATATACAAATATATTCGGGGACAGTACAAGGAGCTTTCAAAAGAACTGTTCATCCCACGGGCAGTACAAAGGACTCTGGGCCATCCCTTAAGGTTGGAGGAAAGGAGATTTCACCAGCAACAAAGGAAACGGTTCTTTACAGTAAGGGCAGTTAAAATGTGGAATTCATTACCCATGGAGACTGTGATGGCAGATACAATAGATTTATTCAAAAAAAGGTTGGACATCTTTTTAGATGGGAAAGGTATACAGGGATATACAAAATAAGTATACATGGGAAGAATGTTGATCCAGGAATTAATCCGATTGCCAATTCTTGGAGTCAGGAAGGAATTTATTTTTCCCCTTATGAGATATCATTGGATGATATGTCACTGGGGTTTTTTGTTTGCCTACCTCTGGATCAATGAGTAAGTATAGATATAGGATAAAGTATCTGTTGTCTAAATTTAGCATAGGTTGAACTTGATGGACGTACGTCTTTTTTCAACCTCATCTACTATGTAACTATGTAACTATGAAATTTATTTATTTAGAATCTCCTATTCGTATTCTGTATAAAGCGTTGGACCTATCACCTCCCCGTAAATGTGATTTAACATGTTCTAATGCTACACATTTTTAATTATTCAAACTCCCAGATTGACATGTACCAAAGTGTTCAGTGTTCTAGCGCTCATACCCAACATATCGCTTGTCACAGCCACAAATGAGCATATATACAGGATAACATGATCAGTGTTACATGTGATACATGACAGAATATTGTACAGTGAAAAGGAAAGATCCAGCGCTCCACGGATTTGCAAAAATATCAAATTTATTGCACCATACACAACGACCGTTTCGACCTTAGTAAGTCTTTTTCAAGTGAAAAAGACCTACTAAGGTCTAAACGGTCGTTGTGTATGGCGCAATAAATTTGATACTTTTGCAAATCCGTGGAGCGCTGGATCTTTCCTTTTCACTGTTGAAGCTTGGATATTTGTGACAGGTATCCCTTTGAACCAGCAGCACCGGTAATACTGTTTGTTTTTTGACTAATGGTGTGCAGCATATCACTGTTCATTAGAATATTGTACAGTACACCTTCTTTCCTTCTATTTTACAGAAGGTTTCTGTTTTTTGTACGTATTTACAGATCTTGCATTTACCACAGGAAAAGCAACCAAGCAAATTAGGAAACAATTCCCTATTTGATTTTTTTATCGGTTTGGGCATACCAGTAGATATTATTTTTGCCAAAGTTTCTGGTTTTTTAAATACAAATCTTGGATCTATTGCGACCATGGGGCCTATGGAGTAAAGTCAGATACAAATTATCGGCAGGGTTTTGAACTTGCCATGTTTTACACACAAGATTAATTCCTAAGGCCTGCGGGGGCCCCGCGTTGGTCCTGACGGGTGTCCGCAGGCCACACAGTGCACCCTAGGGGGAACCCATGGGTGTCTGGGGGCCTCTGGGTGGTCCCCGCTAGGTGCTGTGAGCCTCCAGGTGGGCCCCTCTGGCCTCAATGGGGTCCATGGGTGGTCCCTGCGGGTGTTGGGGGGTCCCTGGGTCATTCCTACAGGTGTCTGGGGGCCTTTGGTTGGTTCCCATGGGTGTCTGGGGCCCTCGGGTGGTCCATGCAGGTCTGCGGGGCCCCCACAGCTGTGGGGCCCCCGGTTATTCCCCACAGGTGTCCCCCATGGGTCCTCGGGTGGTATCCGTGGGCGTCTGAGGTCCTCAGGTGATCTCCATGGGTCCCCGCTGCCCTGCGGTACCAATCCTGTATGTATCTGATATGAATGGCTGAAATACTATGTGACACCGGTCATCTTGGATTTAGTGACGCCATCTTAAAGGGAAATGAAGCACAGCCATTCTGATTGGCTGGCATCATTCCCTTTAAGTGACGTCATAAAAAAAAATCGGCACATGGCTGTTGAACCAGTTCCCGCCCAAATGTGACGTCACAAGCCATATTAAAGGCAGTCATCTGCATAGTGACAGAAAATGTGTTACATCAAAGGTCACCAAAAACAAGTATCCTATAGAGGATTATATCTCATGTAAAACTTTGTACGTTGTCTACATGCTTGAATGTCCGCGCGGACTTCAATATGTGGGCCACACGAAGCGTTGTTTAAAGAACAACATTTTGGAACATGCCAGAAATATAAGATTGGGCATAGATAAACATTGTGTTCCCCGCCATTTTAAATTGCATCATCAGAGTGATTTTAATTTAATGAAGTGTAAAGGTATTCAGGTAGTACACCCCAATAGACGAGAGGGTGATAGAATAAAGGCTCTTTCAAAACAAGAATCATTTTGGATTTATCAACTTAAGACATTGGCCCCCAGGGGTTTAAATGAAGAGCTTGACGTTTGGTCACTTTATTAATTTAAATAGAAATGTATTATTTAAATTATAACCAATTATGGCATCTTTTATTTATTAAATTATATTTTGGTATTTTTATGTCCATTGGTAATTGACCCTCTTTTTATTATATATTTATAATATTTTATAATTTATTGGTATCCAATCCCATATCTTACTATAGATCCTATTACAGGTTTTTCTTCTCCTAAATAAAAAGTTTTCTATAGTATTAATATTGTTTTTCTCGTTGCAGAGTCCACTATATTGAGGCTATGTATTTTCTATTTTGTTTTTAGTATAAATATGTATATTAAAGATTGTTGCAT
>NC_134483.1:219784933-219787433 GCF_040206685.1 Ascaphus truei
ATTCTGCAGAGGAAGGGGGTGAGCATGGAGGGTCCCGTTGTGTGCTTGGTATTGGAAGCGTGAAGGTAAAATAAGGCACCTCCAGGCGACCCTCCTGCTCCTGCGTCGGACATACAGGGGCAGGGACTCCAAGCAAAGAATAGATCCCCGCGATATTCCTCTCCATCTTATCCATACGCCTATCCATATTGAACACGGTCTCTTTTTTTTCTCTAAAAGCAGCGATGCCGAAGAAAAGGATTTCAAAGTATCTCAGCATGAGAATACAGGGTATGTACAAGAAAGGACACGGAATTTTACAGATCCAACGCTGGTTAGTTACTTCGGGCCTCGGTTTAGTAAAAAGCACTATAAGCTATCATGCCCATGGTAAGGCAAAAAAAAGTAAAGCGGAGTCCCACAGACACAACAGAGTAAGTATTTTAGTTTTCTTTACTGTACAGTATGTACTGTAATTACACTATTACTGGTCAAATTCATTAGTGGTTTTATTTTAGAGAAAAAAATGTTCTCTATTACTCTAATAACGTCTTGTATGCATGTTTTTAATATTTTATCAATTTTTAGATTCTTAAAATCACTTAATTTTTATTTCTACTGTATATATGTATGTGGTGGCATAGTCTCATTTTTTTGGGTGGGGGGTTTATACTATTGAAAAGATTCATCTTTTTCTAGGTTTGGTCTGCTTTGCGTACTGCTTATGGAAATATCTCAGACACACACCCTTGTTATTTGCAGTATGTACTGCAGTGAACCTTTATTGTAAAACTGTTCAAATGATTTCTTTGAACTACAGTGTATTATCCTGCCCACTCGGACTGGCAAAGTTGCACCTTCCCCCTCACAAAGCATAGCAGAACAGCTTATTCAACAGCTTATCGACACCTCCTCCAGAGCGATTCAGGACATTCACACATTCTCATTCTTTTTCATGCTGCATTGCATATGACAAGCTATTGCCTGTTATTTAGGTAATACAAGATTAACTTGTAATTATTTTAGAGAAATACTACTACCTACCGTAACAAATTTTTCTTTTTTCCTTTACACTGTAGGGCGACAACGCTTCTGGTGGACCAAATCAGTGAAGATAATGATGAGCGGTGCGCAGCAAGGGTCAAGACTGCTCTTGAGAAAACTCACAATATAACAGCGCCTGAGACGAGCATCAGGCAGATGAGACGCAAATTGGGATGGAAATATGGACGTGTAAAGTAAGTGTCTTACTGTAACAAAGTAGATAAAAGTGTGGTTTTACTGTACCTGTAAAATTATTCCTTGTCATTACAGAGCGTATCCTATGATAAGGGAGGCAACAAGATCAAAAGAGTGGACCAGGCACAGGCATGGATCAAAAGTGGTGAGACTTTTCAGGATGTCATCTTTACTGACGAGATAACTGTAGCTCTTGAGAGATTTGCCACTTTTGCATTCCACAAAAAAGGATGCCTATCTCTGAAGCCGTGCCCCAAGCACCCAGTGAAGATGCATGTGTTGGGTGCGATCTCTAGACATGGACCAGGATGCATCATCAAATTTGAGGGTAAAATAGGGCCTTATGCACCATACAACTGTAGTGTACAGTATTTGGTACCCTAATGTTACTGTATATGTTTCTTTTCTTGTTCCAGGAATCATGGATAAAGTATTTTTCCAAGAGAAAATTGTCCCCCGTATTGTTGAATACATTAGGCATGATTTCCCATCTGGTCACCGTTTCTTCCAGGACAATGACCCTAAACATACCGCCTCTGTTACACATATTCTTGAGTGCGGTATCAACTGGGTTAAGATGCCACAGAGTAAATGCTCCAGTGTACTGTACAGTAACTTTCTCATTGTTTTACACTGTTTATATCTCTTTAACTAATTCCCCCCCCCCTCCAATTCCAGATCACCAGATTTGAATCTCATAGAATTGGTATGGCATGAGATGAAGGATCATTTCATAAAAGTTGTGAAACCATCCAAAAAGGATGAATTAGCAAAAGGAATAATGACTTTCTGGAACGACATACTCACCGTACAAAGATGCAATAATTATATTGATCATATTGCTAGTCAGTTGCCCATTCTTTTACAGCGTAATGGGCAGGCCACCGGAATGTAGTAAGGTACTTTACTGTACTAAGGTAAGTACAGGCACAGTAAGTATGATACAGGTAAGTATGGCACTCAAAATAAAAATTTTAACCATTTTTTTTTCAACTTTCATTTTTATTAGGTTTTACAAGTCTTACATTTTGTCACAAACCAATGCATAGTACCACAATGTAAATTAATTGAACATCCGCATCTTGTCTGGGGCAACATTTAGACATGTAACTAAATTGATAGACTACATTTACACATCAGACAAGACGAACCTGACTTACATAACAAGGACAGGACCGAGGGAGACACAATGGGGGGGGGGGGGGGGGGGGAGGGAGCAGCCCTTGTTTATGGGTTTGCTTCTTTTCGTGCCTCAGTAATCAGGTTCAGCTACTCCAGATCT
>NC_134483.1:220099933-220247020 GCF_040206685.1 Ascaphus truei
CGCGCGTCAGTGAGTCTGAGGCAGAAACACAAACACACACAGACTGACTGACGCACACACAGTCAGTGTGTGCCTCAGTCAGTGTGTGCGTGCGTCAGTCAGGCTTTGTGTGCGCGTCAGTCAGTGTGTGCGTGCGTGCGGCAGTCAGTCAGTGTGTGCGCGCGGGGCGTCAAAGGCAGGGGGGGCGTCAAAGGCAGGGGGGGCGTCAAAGGGAGGGGGGGGGCGTCAAAGGGAGGGGGGGGCGTCAAAGGGAGGGGGGGGCGCCAAAGGGAGGGGGGGGGGGGGTCAAAGGGAGGGGGGGGGGCGTCAAAGGGAGGGGGGGGGGCGTCAAAGGGAGGGGGGGGGGGCGTCAAAGGGAGGGGGGGGGCGTCAAAGGGAGGGGGGGGGCGTCAAAGGGAGGGGGGGGCGTCAAAGGGAGGGGGGGGCGTCAAAGGGAGGGGGGGGGCGTCAAAGGGAGGGGGGGGCGTCAAAGGGAGGGGGGGGCGTCAAAGGGAGGGGGTGGGCGTCAAAGGGAGGGGGGGGGCGTCAAAGGGAGGGGGGGGCGTCAAAGGGAGAGGGGGGGCGTCAAAGGGAGGGGGGGGGCGTCAAAGGGAGGGGGGGGCGTCAAAGGGAGGGGGGGGGGCGTCAAAGGGAGGGGGGGGGGGCGTCAAAGGGAGGGGGGGGCGTCAAAGGGAGGCGTCAAAGGGAGGGGGGGGCGTCAAAGGGAGGGGGGGGGGCGCCTCAAAGGCATGGATTCCTCCCCCTGCATTTCCTGCAGTGGACAGGAGGGGGGGGGCAGTGGACAGGAGGGGGGGGGCAGTGGACAGGAGGGGGGGGCAGTGGACAGGAGGGGGGGGCAGTGGACAGGAGGGAGGGGGCAGTGGACAGGAGGGGGGGGGCAGTGGACAGGAGGGGGGGGGCAGTGGACAGGAGGGGGGGGGGCAGTGGACAGGAGGGGGGGGGGCAGTGGACAGGAGGGGGGGGGCAGTGGACAGGAGGGGGGGGGGCAGTGGACAGGAGGGGGGGGCAGTGGACAGGAGGGGGGGGCAGTGGACAGGAGGGGGGGGGGCAGTGGACAGGAGGGGGGGGGCAGTGGACAGGAGGGAGGGGGCAGTGGACAGGAGGGGGGGGGCAGTGGACAGGAGGGGGGGGCAGTGGACAGGAGGGGGGGCAGTGGACAGGAGGGGGGGCAGTGGACAGGAGGGGGGGGCAGTGGACAGGAGGGGGGGGCAGTGGACAGGAGGGGGGGGGCAGTGGACAGGAGGGGGGGGCAGTGGACAGGAGGGGGGACAGGAGGGGGGACGCAGTGGACAGGAGGGGGGACGCAGTGGACAGGAGGGGGGGGCAGTGGACAGGAGGGGGGGGCAGTGGACAGGAGGGGGGGGCAGTGGATAGGAGGGGGGGGCAGTGGACAGTGACACACACACACACACACACACACACACACACACACACACACACCTCAGTTGATGCGCCCTTTCTCAGTTCCGTTTGGCGCCGGAGGTGGGGAGCGACACCTACCTGTACTTCCGGGCGCCGCCACCGTCTGACTCGGCGCCGCGAGGGAGGAAGGGGGTCCGCCATCTTACGCGCCGCGTGGCAGCTGCGGGAAGCGAGGTGATTTGGAGCGGGGAGGGGGGAGAGGTGATTTGGAGCGGGGAGAGGTGATTTGGAGCGGGGAGATGTGATTTGGAGCGGGGAGAGGTGATTTGGAGCGGTGAGGGGGGAGAGGTGATGCCGCTGGGGAGGGGGAAGAGGTGATGCCGCTGGGGAGGGGGAAGAGGTGATGCCGCTGGGGAGGGGGAAGAGGTGATGCCGCTGGGGAGGGGGAAGAGGTGATGCCGCTGGGGAGGGGGAAGAGGTGATGCCGCTGGGGAGGGGGAAGAGGTGATGCCGCTGGGGAGGGGGAAGAGGTGATGCCGCTGGGGAGGGGGAAGAGGTGATGCCGCTGGGGAGGGGGAAGAGGTGATGCCGCTGGGGAGGGGGAAGAGGTGATGCCGCTGGGGAGGGGGAAGAGGTGATGCCGCTGGGGAGGGGGAAGAGGTGATGCCGCTGGGGAGGGGGAAGAGGTGATGCCGCTGGGGAGGGGGAAGAGGTGATGCCGCTGGGGAGGGGGAAGAGGTGATGCCGCTGGGGAGGGGGAAGAGGTGATGCCGCTGGGGAGGGGGAAAAGGTGATTTGGAGAGGGGAGAGAGGTGTGTGTGTGTGTGTGTGTGTGTGTGTGTGTGTGTGTGTGTTTTATTTATTTTTTTGGACCTTTGGCCCGTCACTCCGCCTCAGGCCAATGAGAGGTGTGGGGGGCGGGCCAAGGGGGTGGTGTGAGTGTGTGAGGCCAATGAGAGGTGTGCGGGGGCGGGCGGGCCAAGGGACCAATGAGATTGCCGCTAGGGACACCGGACATCCAGCAGGCAGGCATGCATGCAGGCAGGCAGGCAAACATACAGTGCTTTCACTAATATAGTATAAGATATCTAAGTCATGTTCCATTCAACCCAGATATATTTTGGTGTGTTTTATAAACCTATCACTAGCTACCGTAACAACAGGCTCAGTAACTCAAGATTGGTGTAAAGCAGACGTGGTGCCTGGACCACAACTGTGGAATTACAGAACTGTAAGCCTAACATCAATAGTGGGGAAGCTACTTCAAGGTTTAGCATGGGATAATATTCAGGAATACCTATGGGTAACAAAATGATTAGTAATAGCGTGGATTTATGAAGGATAGGTCGTGCCAAACTAACCTTATTAATTTATTTTAGGAGGTAAGTAGGAATTTAAACCAGGGCAATGCAGTAGATGTGGTCTACTTAGATTTTGCAAAGGCTTTTCATACAGTTCCACACAAAAGGTTAGTGTTCAAAATAAAGCAAATTGGACTCTGTAAAAATATTTGCACCTGGATTAAAAACTGATGGAAGGATAGACAACTAAGAGTTATAATAAATGTAACTTTTTCAGGTTGGACTAAAGTTGTGAGTGGAGTACCTGAAGGATCGATACTGGAACCCCTGGTTTTTAACTTGTTTATTAATGACCTTGAGGTTGGCATAGAGAGCAATGTCTCTATTTTTGCTGATGACACTAAATTGTGTAAAGTAGTAGAAACAGAGCAGGATATAATTTCTCTCCAGAAGGACTTGGAGACACTGGAAACTTGGGAAGGTAAATGGCAGGTGAGATTTAATACAGATACATATACGGTTATACATGTGGGAAGCAAGAATAAGCAGGCAACATACAAATTACATTGGGATTAATTAGGGGATTCCTTGATGGAGTAGGATTTAGGAGTGTTTGTAGGCAGCAGGCTTAGCAATAGTGCCCAATGTCAGGCAGTAGCATGCAAAGGCAAGCACGATCTTAAATTGTATTAAAAAGGGAAGTAAATGTAATTATGTCCCTCTATAAAGAGTGTGTAAGACCACACCTTGAATATGGAGAACAGTTTTGGGCAACACTCCATAAAAAATACATTATGGAACTAGAAAAAGTCCAGAGAAGAGCCACTACATTAATTAAAGGAATGGAAAATCTGACATGAGGAGGGTCTAGCTAAATTAGTTTTGTTTACATTAGAAAAGAGGTGTCTAAGAGGGGATATGATAACTATATCATATATTCGGGACAATTGAAGGCGCTTTCAATAGAACTATTCATCTCAACGGCAGTACAATACCTTTTAAGGTTGGAGGAAGGGAGATTTTACCAGCATCAAAGGAAAGGGTTCTTTACAGTAAAGGCAGTTAAAATGTGAAATTCATTACCCATGGAGACTGTGATGGCAGATACTATACATATCTTCAATAAATGGACATTTTTTTTAGCTAGGAAATGTATAAAGGGATATACCAAGTGTACGACAAATCCGGTCACCCGGTTGCAATGGACGATAGGATTTTAGCTGCTGGTGTCTTAAAATTCCCCTGCTCAAATTTTTTTTTTCCCCCTGATCGGAAAAAAAATAAAAAATCCCCCTACCTCATTGGGAGACGTCAATGCAGCCTTCGACTCCCGCTACACAGAGAGCCTAAGATGGCTACCAGAACCGCTAACCCGTGGCCCGACTGGCCCTGCAGCGGAGCCCGGACGGAGCTCAGTGCCGCAGCGTCCAGCCTAGTTGGGTGACCAGCAGAGGCGAGGTAAACTGGAGAGGAGCCAATAGCTAGTGGGGCGGCGGAGATCTGACTAGGAGCTCCTGTACCCACGCTGAAGGGCGCTCTTGGCCACTGACTAGCAGTGAACCGGTTCCCTATCCCCCGCAGTGTAAAACCTTGCTGGAACACTGGTTCACAGCTCTTGCAGGTTCTGCCGTCTGTGGCTGTCTGGGGTGGGGGTGAGGGGGAGTGTGTGTGTGTGTCACCAGAAGTACCCACCTAGTCAGTCACCCGCCCAGCCAGTCACCCACCCAAACTAGTCACACTAGTCTTTTTCCTTGAAAAAGAACGCTGCGACGTTCGAAATGCATTGGATGGGTCTTTTGTCACATTAAAGTGCCCTTTTAATCATTTTTGTGTCCTGGGTTCTTCCTGCTCCGTTTGTGCTGGTGCGCTTTTTGGTCTCCCTTTTTCTATGTACTGCACCGACACACTTTATTCGAGCAAATGCCCAGTTTGTACCTGGCAGATACCTGGAATCCGCCGCTGCTCACCTCTTGCATGCTTCGTTGCGTTTGCCTTCCCAGCCACGGTTCATGCCTGGCTGACGGGGGCCTGATCTGTTAAATGATAATGAGAAGGATTTACTAGGCTGCAATGCTTCGCGTGTCCACCAGATGGCATAAACTCATGACTTGTAAAGCGCCGAATCAGTAATGTGTGGGCTTGCAGTTGTTTCGTTTAAAAAAGATACTGTACCAAAGTGTGCCATTGTACAGTAACTTGGCCTTGGCCTTGAGACTGAAGGAAGAGTTGCAAAAATGTATCAATTTAGGCTTTACATACTGTATTAAATAAAGACAAAGACCTGTTTCAGTTACAGTACACTATTCTCCCTGCACATGTACACTATCAATAAAAATGTATTTAAAATAATTTTTATTGTGCCGATGTTTGCGCAGAGAGAGAGCAGCGGATCTCTCTCTGCTGCAAACACATCTCGCCCCCGCCGCCCATACAGTAGTATCATTTATGTGCATATACAGTACTGTACTGTATGTGTACAGTACTGTACAGTATGTTAGGGCTTATAGGGGTTGTTGTTATACAGTATATATATATATATATATATATACAGTATATATACTGCATTACAATTCATTATAGGGGACGGCTTCACAGAGAACAGCTCGCAAGCGCCACCATGTGTATTTTCACGGCATTGCAGTATTTCAGCAAGCCGGAATAAAAAGCTTAAATCCCTGCCGGAAAATAACGCAATGCACTCTGGCAGAAAACGATCAGAAACCTGAATACACCCGAATTCGCGGGACTAGCCGAGCTCAAATAAAGTGTGTCGCCAGTGTACTGTAATTATGTAAATCCAAAAGTATTGATTTGCATATAGTTACTTGCACGAGCCTTCTTAAGGGGTGAGACATGCTTGGAAGCTCCTCTGTCCCACACTGATAACAAATAAATGTGTATTTATTTCCATGTGCCAAATATCAGAGGGTCTGATTATCTCATAAGACAGGAATGAAGTTAGGAACAAAAGAAGCATCTGTCCTTTCTCTTCTTACAGATTAGATGTATGAACTTTTCATTGATTTGGTCAAGAACTAAATGCTAGCATTTACCAAAATTGGGAACCAGGGCATATTTCAACAAGCCAGCATGCAACATACTGCAATAGGGGGCTGCTTATATGTCAACATTTACTGCTTTTGGGGCGGTCTCGCTGATATTTGGCATCAGAGGTCTCATATACCGCAATAGAATCTTACTAATAAACCCAGTTTCTGCAATGTGTTGTAGATAGGGTTTCCAAGTGTCCCGTATTGAACCGGACTGTCCTTATTTGGACCCTCTCCAGATAAAAATGAGAGGTAATACTGGACATGTACGTGTCCGATATCACCTCTCTGGACATAGTGACCCGACGGCTTGGAAGGAAGAGAGCCCCTTTTGCTTGGGTGCTGGGCAGCTTCCTGCTTCTGGATTGGCTGCTGCTGGGTAATGCATCCAATCAGGCGGACATGTCAGGACCCTGGGGGGTGGTCCCAAGGAGAGGAGGAAACGGCATTGAGTGGACAGAGGTTTGTGTGTATGTGTGTGCCTTGAGCGTGTCACGCCTTAAACCATTGTATCCAGTATTTTTGGAGAAGTCACCTGGCAACCCTAGTGGCAGACCCCT
Organism: Ascaphus truei; assembly: GCF_040206685.1. NCBI lineage: Eukaryota > Metazoa > Chordata > Amphibia > Anura > Ascaphidae > Ascaphus > Ascaphus truei. The sequence goes on from NC_134483.1 coordinate 220,106,207, forward strand.
CGGGCAGCAAATGCAGTGAAATGCTGCTTTTTCACTGGTTTTGGTATTGGTGGTTGACATTTCTGAATTTCATCTGTGATGGTTTATGTAAAAACTACTGTCTTTGTACTTTGTTCCTACCAACCAATTAGATTGTAAGCTCTTCGGAGCAGGGACACCTTTTCCTAAATGTTACTTTTATGTCTAAAGCACTTCTTCCCCTTTGTGTTATTTATATTATCTGTTATTTATATGATTGCCACGTGTATTACTGCTGTGAAGCGCTATGTACATTAATGGCGCTATATAAATAAAGACATACATACATACAAACAAAAGGAAAGTCAGTTTTGGTGGGTTTAGGAAGACTTTTGTGCCGCTTATAGTTTTATAGCAGGGGTGCGCAAAGTTTTGATCCTGCGCCGAACTGCAATGCTCACCTCCAGCTCGAGAGCCCCATCCCCCCCCCCCTCCTGCTCGGCTCCGGCATCACATGACGTCACGGGGTCATGTAATGTCACGTTGCCATGGCAACGCAACGTCACATGACCCCACAGCATCACTTGACGCCGGGTTTACATGGTGGCGCGTCACCGAAGACCAGGCAGGAGAAGCTGCAGATGCCTCGCGTCGTTCCCTGGTATTTACTTTAAATGCCTTGTGTAGCCAGCGCACCTCTTGTTAATGTGTGTGTGTGTTACACTCCTCACTGTGAACTGTGGCTTCTATTATAGCATATCTTTTATTAAACAAGAGTTGCTTTCAGGTAAACATTTATCCTTTCATTCTACTGGATACAGATCCAATGTTGGTCTTTCTCCCTCCTAATAGAGGTAAGTGAGTGTTTTAATCCTAATAGAGCTATATTAGTATTTTATCTGGTAGTGTTAGGACCTGTGAACAGGTGTCTGCCTTGTCGTGGCTCACAGGCTTACAACGCTTTGGCCAAAGGGTTAAACTAAATTACCCCTTTTTAAGAGAATATATAAGTATTTTACTGTGTATTTCTGTCATATTGGATGTAGCATTGGGCTTCTCTGTCGTTTGTTGTAAACATTTAGTAAGAACTGTAATTTTCCAATTCCTTTCACAAAATGAGTTCTAATTCCCTTTGCCACAAGATGGCACTACAGAAAACTAAAATCTTCTTTAGCACAGGGAAGCAGCTTCCCAGCATGGCCCACATTCACTAAGCAGTGCTATTCCATACGGCACCTTCCAGTCCATTGAAGTTAACACCCACTACATTACAAAGTAGGTTGTGATAATGTACGGCACTGTATGTTGTCATATTCGTTCTCAAACTCTGGTCCTTAGACCAGAAGTTGTCTCTGAAGAATTTTGTGGTAGTCCCAGAAGCTTTGGAAATAAATCTTCATTCGACTCTCTCCTGCAATCTGTGCATTTTCTATCACTAGTAAAGACTGATTTTAAGATCCAGATATCTACAATTACAGGCATACCCCGCTTTAAGTACACTCACTTTAAGTACACTCGTGAGTAAGTACATATCGCCAATAGGCAAACGGCAGCTCACGCATGCGCCTGTCAGCACGTCCTGAACAGCAATACCGCCTCCCTACCTGTACCAAAGCTGTGCGCAAGCGGGGAGAGTATAGAGCCTGTTACACATGCGTTATTTACATCAGTTATGCACGTATATGACGATTGCAGTACAGTACATGCATCGATAAGTGGAAAAGGGTAGCGCTTCACTTTAAGTACATTTTCGCTTTACATACATGCTCCGGTCCCATTGCGTATGTTAATGCGGGGTATGCCTGTATACTTATGTACAGTGGTCGACAAATCACACAAAAATCTACTCGCTGAACAAAAAATCTACTCGCCACCTAGCCCCGCCCCTAGTCCTGCCCCCAGCCCCACCCCTAGTCCTGCCCCCAGACCCGCTTTTTAAATAAATAAAAGAATACATTCCTAGTAAGAACAACATTTGTTTTTGACATTAGTTTATTTATTGTATTACATTATACTACAATTAGTCCTTGTCACGTGTGTGTGTGTGTGTGTGTGTGTGTGTGTGTGTGTGTGTGTGTGTGTGTGTGTGTGTGTGTGTGTGTGTGTGTGTGTGTGTGTGTGTGTGTGTGTGTGTGTGTGTGTGTGTGTGTGTGTCACGGGAATATAGGAGTGCTCACCACAAACCGGACTGGACCGCGAGGCCGAGGTGGGGATACAGGAAAACCGCCGCCCTACAGCCGCGTGAGCGGGTCCGGTAAGCAGAGTTGTGTAGATAGCCTTGTACGGGAGAGGAGAGAGTAGAGTGGTAGAGGTACTTGCCAGATCCGGGGTAGGAGAGGTCAGGAGTAGTCGGTGTCCAAAGCCAGGGTCGAGGAGAGGAGAAGGTAGAAGTCCGTTGAGCGAGCCGGGGTTCGAGGGTGCCAGAGATCGGGAGTCCAGGTACAGGTTCAGGGTCTATGACGGAAGACAAAAGCAGACTGCGAAGTAGCTTGTAGCAAGCACAACTAGAGACTGAATATGCTCAGCAATCAGCTCAGGGCTGGAGGCACTAAATACTGACAGGAACCAATGAGAACCTCCAGCGGTGATGTCAGACGTAGGTAGAGCGCTGATAGGCTGAGGCAGGATGCAGAACCGGTGGGAACGGAACAATAACATTGGCGGCAGTAGAGATGGACATAGTAGCGCGCGCGCGCGCGACGCGCGCGACGGAAGGGGCGGGTTGAGTTCGCCGGACTAAAAGACAGGAGCCGTAGGCGCGCGCGCGGCCTTTCCACGGCGGCGCGCATGGGCAGCAGGGGCTGCCAGGAGTTCAGGAGGAAGAGGAGGCCCACGTGACCGGGTGCCGCGCGCCCCGGCAGCCGAGGTAGGAACCGCAGCGGGCAGAGACCTTACAGTACCCCCCCCTTCAGGGTCGAACTCCGGACGATCCTTACCAGGTTTAAGCGGAAATTTAGAATGAAATGCCCGTACAGCCTGGGGGCGTGTACCTGGATTTGAGGAATCCATGCCCTTTCTTCGGGTCCAAAACCCCTCCAATACACCAAATACTGGAGGCCTCCTCTAGAAATGCGAGAATCTAGAATGGATTGTACCTCAAACTCTTCTTGTCCATTGACAAGTCTGGGGGAAGGTGTGATGTGTTGGATCAGAGGATTGGGTACAAACGGTTTGAGTAGAGAACAATGAAAGGCGGAGGGAATCTTCATGGTAGCAGGTAGTTTGAGTCGGTAGGTAACCGGATTGATCCTCTTCAATATAGGAAATGGACCGATAAATCGGGGTGCCAGCTTTGGGGATGTGACCTTCAAGCGTATGTTTTTAGTAGATAGCCATACTTTCTGACCAGGAACGAAATTGGGTGGTCTCTGACGATGCCGATCCGCCTGCTTTTTCTGCATGGCTGTGGCCCGCTTGAGATTATCCCGAATCCTGGACCAGGAAGCTTGAAGATCCCGAATCCTCTCTTCTGCGGCTGGAACTCCTGTACTCGGCCCAGACTGAGGAAGGGTAGAAGGATGAAAGCCAAAATTAGAAAAGAATGGAGACTGTAATGTGGACTCATTCCTGAGATTATTGTGAGCGAATTCCGCCCAAGGAAGTAGGTCGAGCCAATTGTCCTGAGAGTCCGATATGAAACAACGGAGGAACTGCTCCAGTGACTGATTGGTTCGTTCAGTTTGACCATTGGTCTGTGGGTGGTATCCCGAGGAGAAGTGAAGTGCCACATTAAGTTTTTTACAGAAGGCCCTCCAGAATTTAGAAACAAATTGCGACCCCCGATCAGAAACTATGGTCTGAGGTGACCCATGGAGCCTGAAGACCTCTTTGACAAATACTTCGGCAAGTTTGGGGGCACTGGGTAGACCTTTAAGTGGGATAAAGTGCGCTTGTTTAGAAAAGCGATCGACCACTACTAATATCGTGTCCATACCCTTGGATTTGGGTAGGTCGACAATAAAGTCCATAGAGAGATGTTCCCAAGGACGATCGGGAATAGGGAGGGTTTGCAGGAGTCCTGGAGGTTTATTCCGTGGAGTCTTGTTCTGTGCGCAGGTGGAACATGCTGAGACGAAATGTTGAATGTCCTTACGCATGCTAGGCCACCAAAATGTTCGTTGCAGGAGGTCAATAGTCCTTTTAATCCCTGGATGACCTGCCGTTTTAGCAGCGTGCCCCCATTGCATTACCTTCAGACGGAAGGTCGGGGGTGTGAAAAGTCGTCCAACTGGCACCCTGAGACCCTGCGGGATTTGATCTTGAACCTTGGTGATCTCTGATAGTGCGTCAAAGGTACTGGCAGACAGGACACATTTCGGAGGAAGAATAGTCTCCTGGGGATCTTCGGTTTTGTCCTCTACAGAGAATTGACGAGACAGTGCATCGGCTTTAGTGTTTTTGGAACCCGGGAGATATGAAATCAGGAAGTTGAACCGGGTGAAGAAAAGGGACCAACGTGCCTGCCGAGCGCTTAGACGACGGGCAGTCTCAATATATAAGAGGTTCTTATGGTCCGTAAGGATGGTGACGGGGTATTCCGTGCCTTCCAATAGATGTCGCCACTCTTCCAAAGCCATCTTGATCGCGAGGAGCTCACGGTTACCCACATCATAGTTCCGTTCGGCTGCAGAATTTTTTTTAGAAAAGAATGCGCAGGGATGTAGTCTGGCCTGTGGGTTCTTCCTTTGAGATAAGATCGCCCCAGCCCCTATGTCCGACGCATCCACCTCGAGAGTGAAGGGCTGTGCTGGATCAGGATGCACCAAGATAGGTGCTGTGACAAAGGCTTCCTTGAGAACCTGAAAAGCCATGATGGCATCGGGGGACCATAGTGCGGGATTGGCGTTCTTCTGAGTGAGGGCCGTGATGGGTGCGACCAGCGAGGAAATTTTTTTTATGAACCTGCGGTAATAGTTGGCAAAACCTAAAAACCTCTGTACCGCTTTCAAAGAGAGGGGGCGAGGCCAGTTCAAGACGGCTTCCACCTTGGTAGGATCCATCGCGAGTCCTGTGTCGGAGATTATGTACCCCAAAAATGACGTCGATGACTGATGGAACTGGCATTTTTCAAGCTTAGCGAACAGTCGATTCTCCCGTAACCTCTGAAGTACTTGTTTGACATGCCGAGTATGTTCCAGGGGATTCTGCGAGAATATCAGGATGTCATCTAGGTAAACCACCACGTGTTGATCCAGCAGATCTCTGAAGACGTCATTAACAAAATCCTGGAAGACAGCTGGCGCATTACAGAGACCAAAAGGCATCACGAGGTACTCATAGTGCCCATCACGCGTGTTGAAGGCCGTCTTCCACTCATCTCCCTTACGAATCCGGACCAGATTGTAGGCTCCACGGAGATCAAGTTTGGAAAAGATAGTGGCGCCTTGTAACCTGTCGAAAAGTTCGGCAATCAAAGGAAGGGGATACCGATTCTTGACAGTCACCCCTTTGAGACCACGGTAATCGATGCAAGGACGAAGTGTGCCGTCCTTTTTCTTTACAAAAAAGAAACCTGCTCCTGCTGGAGAAGAGGACTTACGTATGAAGCCTCTCTGGAGGTTCTCCTGTATATAAAGTTTCATCGCCTTGGTCTCGGGGAGGGAAAGTGGATAGGTACAACCTCTGGGGGGAATCGCGCCAGGAAGAAGTTCGATCGAGCAATCGTAGGCGCGATGGGGTGGTAATTCCTCCGCCTGAATCTTGTCGAAGACATCTCTGAACTCCCAGTAGGCGTCCGGAAGAAGGGAATTCTTGGGTTCCGGATGTGTGGCAGCTACTAGGGCATTAGATGAAACCAGACAAGTGTCTTGACACCGATCTCTCCAGGTGAGGGGTTGTGACTGAAGCCAGTCGATCTGGGGATTATGGTGCTGGAGCCATGGAAGACCCAATATCACGTCTACTGCCGGCGTGTGGATGGCATCCAACTGAATTTGTTCGGAATGGTGTCCTGACATCTTAAGACGGAGGGGAATGGTCTGATGAGATATAAATGCGGGTTGCAAAGGCCTACCGTCAATGGCTTCAAGGCCTACGGGCCAATCCTTGGCTACCAGAGGGATCTGGTGTCTCTCCGCAAATGATTGATCAATGAAATTCCCACCAGAACCGGAGTCTAGGAAGGCCCTCGTAGAGATGTCTCCAAAGTCCCCTGATAGAGTTATAGGAAGAAGTATCTTAGATGGTAGTTTGGGAGAGAAAGGAGAGGTTACCATGCCCAGTGTAGTTCTCCCAGTACTCACTGGGGGCTGGCGTTTCCCGACTTGGAAGGACAGGTACTCACCAGGTGTCCACCATTACCGCAGTAGAGACAGAGACCCGCCCGACGGCGACGTAGTCTTTCCGTTAACGAAAGGCGAGCTCCACCCAACTGCATGGGTTCTTCGGAAGATACGGCGACGGACTCCCCTGGAGCTGTGTGTGAAGAAAAAGTGGATTGGGTACCTTTTAGACGTTTTCCTTTCTCTACTCTTCGCTCCTGAAGCCGCTGGTCCATACGGATACAGAGTGCGATGAGTGCATCCAATGAGGTAGGGCGCTCTAGTGCGGCCAGCTCGTCTTTGAGGGTGTCATTCAAACCCTGCCAAAACACTGCGGCGAGTGCTTCATCATTCCACTTAGTTTCAGCGGAAATGGTGCGAAACGCCAGTGCGTAGCGTGCCACCGAGCGATTACACTGTAAAACATTGAGGAGAGAAGAAGCGGCCGTTACCCTCCTTCCTGGTGTATCGAACACCTTCCGGAATTCAGTACAAAACCGGTCCAGGCTTGAGGTCAGCTCCGGGCGATGCTCCCATATGGGTGTAGCCCAGGCCAGGGCGTCATCGGTCAGCAGAGAGTAGATGTACGCAACCTTGGAACGAGGAGTCGGAAAGTGAGAGGGTAACAGTTCAAATTGGACGGAACACTGCGCCAGAAAGCCACGGTATGCTGAAGGCTCTCCCGAATAGCGATTGGGGGAAGGTAGACGAGGTTCCGGAGAATGAGTCAAAGGTACCGGCGGAGAAAAAATAGGAGCAGGAGGAGCGGCAGCAGCCTCGGGAGAGGACAGAAGGGATTTGAGTTGCTCCGAAATGGTACCCAGGGAATTTTGGAGCATCTCCATACGCTGGTTATTTTGGGAGAGAGAGTTCTCTACTTCCTTGAACAGGCCATCGTGTTCGCTCAGGCGTCGATCCACCTCGGCGGAGTCCAGGTCTGTAGGGCTGAGCATAATGTCACGGGAATATAGGAGTGCTCACCACAAACCGGACTGGACCGCGAGGCCGAGGTGGGGATACAGGAAAACCGCCGCCCTACAGCCGCGTGAGCGGGTCCGGTAAGCAGAGTCGTGTAGATAGTCTTGTTCGGGAGAGGAGAGAGTAGAGTGGTAGAGGTACTTGCCAGATCCGGGGTAGGAGAGGTCAGGAGTAGTCGGTGTCCAAAGCCAGGGTCGAGGAGAGGAGAAGGTAGAAGTCCGTTGAGCGAGCCGGGGTTCGAGGGTGCCAGAGATCGGGAGTCCAGGTACAGGTTCAGGGTCTATGACGGAAGACAAAAGCAGACTGCGAAGTAGCTTGTAGCAAGCACAACTAGAGACTGAATATGCTCAGCAATCAGCTCAGGGCTGGAGGCACTAAATACTGACAGGAACCAATGAGAACCTCCAGCGGTGATGTCAGACGTAGGTAGAGCGCTGATAGGCTGAGGCAGGATGCAGAACCGGTGGGAACGGAACAATAACATTGGCGGCAGTAGAGATGGACATAGTAGCGCGCGCGCGCGACGCGCGCGACGGAAGGGGCGGGTTGAGTTCGCCGGACTAAAAGACAGGAGCCGTAGGCGCGCGCGCGGCCTTTCCACGGCGGCACGCATGGGCAGCAGGGGCTGCCGGGAGTTCAGGAGGAAGAGGAGGCCCACGTGACCGGGTGCCGCGCGCCCCGGCAGCCGAGGTAGGAACCGCAGCGGGCAGAGACCTTACAGTGTGTGTGTGTGTGTGTGTGTGTGTGTGTAAATGTCGGATTTAGAAAAAAAAGTCAGGTGTGAATGACTATTTTCCTGAACCCCTTAACCAGTGTCTGGATGTCCCCGCTTCACAATATCTAAAGCAGCAATCACGCCTGGGATCTTACCTGATCCGCAGTCCCTCAATGTCCAGGTGCCCTCATTCCCGCAATGTTATATACGGGAGGGGAGGTGTTCCCTACCTGTCTTCTGGTTTAGGGGGGATTCCGATGTCTTCCGTGTGAAGCTCGAGAGTTAGATCTGGAAGAAAGCAGTATAGGTTATTTCGGTGTAGGTATAGGGCAGTTAAGATATAGAGGGTAAATAAGAGATCCAGAGTGTGTGAGAGAGAGAGAGAGAGAGAGAGTTTGGGTGAGAGAGAGAGTGGGTGAGTGGGTGAGAGAGAGAGACACACACAGAGAGCGTCACACACAGAGAGAGAGAGACACAGATACAGAGAGAGACACACAGAGAGAGACACAGAGAGAGAGAGACAGAGAGAGAGACACAGAGAGAGCAAGAGACACACACAGAGACACAGAGAAAAAGAGACAGAGAAAGAGAGAGAATGAGAGAAACAGAGAGAGAGAGAACACACACAGAGAGAGAATGAGACAAAGACAGAGAGAGTGCGACAGAGAGAGGGAGAGGGCGACAGAGAGAGGGAGAGGGCGACAGAGAGGGAGAGGGCGACAGAGAGAGGGAGAGGGCGACAGAGAGAGGGAGAGGGCGACAGAGAGAGGGTGAGGGCGACAGGGAAAGGGTGAGGGCGACAGGGAAAGGGTGAGGGCGACGGAAAGGGTGAGGGCGACGGAAAGGGTGAGGGCGACGGAAAGGGTGAGGGCGGCAGGGAGAGGGTGAGGGCGACAGGGATGGGTGAGGGCGACAGGGAGAGGGTGAGTGCAACAGGGAAAGGGTGAGGGTGACACAGGGAGAGGCTGACACAGGGAGAGGGTGACACAGGGAGGGGGTGACGGAGAGGGAGAGAGGGTGACACACTCACTCACAGACACACACACTCACTCACTCACAGACACACACACTCACTCACAGACACACACACTCACTCACAGACACTCACTCACAGACACACACACACAGACACACACACACACTCACAGACACTCACAGACACACACAAACACTCACAGATACAAACACTCACAGACACACACTCACAGACACACACTCACTCCCAGACACACACACTCACTCAAAGACACACGCACACACACTCAGTCAGTCACACACACACACACAGTCACTCAGTCACTCAGTCACACACACACAGTCACTGTCTCACACTGTAACACACTCACACACTCACCCACTGTCACTCTCACACTGTCACTCACACACACACACTCACCAGCAAGGCAGGGGGAGTCGCACATGGCAGCAGTGGGGTCTCCGCATGGCATGGGCCCTCCACACGGCAGGGGGGGGCCACCCCCCTTCCAGAGGCGGACACCGCCGCAGCACCCCCCCACCACAGCACCCCCCCCGGAAGCAGAAGCGGACGCCGTCGCAGCACTGCAACACCCCCCCCTGAAGCGGACGCCCCCGCAGCCCCCCCCCTGAAGCGGACGCCGCACCCCCTCCAGAGGCGGACACCGCCGCTGCCGCAGCAGCCTACCTCCCGCCTCGGGCAGCAAACGGGGACCCCCGCAGCCTACCTCCCGCCCCGGGCAGCAAACAGGGACCACCCTCAGCCTTCCTCCCTCCCCGGGAAGCAAGCGGGGACCCCCCCAGCCTACCTCCCGCCCCGGGCAGCAAGCGGGGATCGGGTGCAGGGGGGGGGAGGAGATCGAGGGGCAGGGGGGGGAGGAGATCGGGGGGTGGGGGGGAGGAGATCAGGGGCAGGAGGGGGAGGAGATCAGGGGCAGGGGGGGGAGGAGATCGGGGGAAGGGGCCAGCCGGCCCTCTTCCCTGCGTCCCTGCGTCAACCCAATCAGGGAGGGCTATTATTTATTTATTTATTTTAAAAAAATTGGCGCGAGCAGGGGAATTCATAGAGCCGCAACACGGCTCGCCAGCGGCCTAAATCCACTTGCCACAGGCGTGTGGTTATGCGTATTTGTCGAACACTGCTTATGTATATTAAAAACAAACAAAAAACACTTAAATGTGTGTAACGGGTGTTCCCTATGAATACCGCCGCTACTACTTGCTGTGCAACCTGTGTGGCTCTCAGGAGCCTAAGCCTCCGCTTGGGGAACCTGGGGTACATACATATCATACATCTCTAGGTGCAACGCCTCCACCTGGGAGGGATCCCAACGGAGTGGGAGGAGACCCTCACAGGAAACAACCACACAACGCTACCGAATATAAAACAGGACTGGCTTTACTGCATGGAAACACACATATCACGTAATAACATCATAACATCATAACAGCATAACCTCATCATGCGCCACGGCGGGCGCTAACCACACTGGGTGTCACGGCGGACACTAACCACACTAGGCGTCACGGCGGACGCTACCACCTCTGGGCATCACGGCGGACGCTATCACCTCTAGGCGTCACGGCGGACGCTAACACCTCTAGGCGTCACGGCGGACGCTAACCACCCACAATGTGACCCCACCCTGTGTCCAGTAACCCCCACCCAAATGTCTCGTGCTCCCGAAGTCAAATACCACTGTACATGTGTATGTGTGACTGCGCAGCCACTATGTTTGGTGATAGGCCTGGTTGGTGCACGTGAGTTGCAGGTTACCTGCCCGGGCTCCAGCCACGGGTACCGCGATATAAATCCGCACGATCCGACGTGGTCCTCCACACCGCGTGGGTTGAAAGTCCAGCGCGAACAATGTCACTCCTTGTCGCAGGGTCTTTGGTGGTGTCCTGAGCCCAGAACCCACCTCACAGGGCCGCACGGCTTCAACACTGTGTCCCTGTCTATTCAACCAATAATGGGGCAGTGTCCCTATCTAGGGCCTGTCCCTAAGCTCCACAAGCTACTAGATGGCTCAGGACCTAACTGGGACCTTGGGGGCTGCTGGCCTAATGCAGAGGGTCACTGACCCCTGCATCCACCTCTTACCCCTATCTGGTCCGGATCCTGACTGCCTGCGTGGCTGCCAAAGCCCGCGAAATGTAGCAATCTCTTCCCAGGCAAATCCCTCAGCCCTATTGGCTCCCTGGCGTCAGGTGTCTCTGCCCCTATGCACCCTGGGGGCTGGCATGCTCATCTCGCGCATGCGCGAGCTATCTGGTCCTCCCGCGCTGGGTTCGGGCACTGCGCATGCGCAACAGCCCTAACATGGCGGCGCCCTGCTTCCCGAGCCGCCGGGCCGGTAGCAACGCGATCGCGGCCTTAGCGACGGCCCGATCGCGTCCCCGGCAACCGGCCTGCTTGCCGCTCGCGTCCCTAGCTACCAGGGATCTCTCCTTCGCGCGCCGGCCCCCCCTCACTCCCTCGCACACAGCGTCTGCCGAAAGGGAGGAGGGGGTCAGCCATGACAGAGGGGACCTGGCTACATGTGTATATAAATGTAGCCCTTGTCCCCCCCTCTAAGTAAGATTGGGGTGGGTATGCTCTTCTAGCTACTACTTCAGGTGTTGTGCTGTGTACCTGTTGGCAAAAAGAGGGCTGAGTGCTCCGCGATGGTGTAGGGTGAAACAGGACAGGGGTACAGGTTACCTTGATCTTCTTCGGTGCAGCACCTCCAGACAACATGGATCCTCCGTGTTGAACAGGAGATGGCCCATACTGACAACTCTCCTTTCACAGCAGCAGACAGTAAGCACACTCCTTTGTCTTTTCATGGGTTTTATTGCATGCAGGATATGTAACAGAGCTCTTACAGTTCTTTCCTCAGCTTCCTTAAGAACAGTGCACTGATTCAGGCTTTAGGCCCAGATCAGGCCTGGTGTACCCCACCTCCATCTCCTTATGAGGTGGAGGGCTGATGTTGTTCCTCACTCCACAGAGGGAGGAGAGAGAATGAGACCAGGGGCCAGAATTTAGGAGAGTGCACCTATTTATAACCTGAGGTGGATGATTGTATGCCTGCCCCCTAACAGTGCAGGTTGAATACTGATTGGTTATCACTCACTATAGATGAACCAATCAGTACCCTTCCCTCGGGCTGACAATCTCTGGTAGTTGCTAAGGCCCGCCCTTGGATACTGGTGACACAATCCAAGTCTGCAAAAGCACACAAGGCCTTGAAAGAAGGAATGAACCCCTCCACTGCCTGCACCTAACAGGACTTACACTGGAAAGGTCCAGGGAAAAGAAGAAGCGGCCGGAGGCTAAGCTACATAAATATATAGATGAACAGAGCTAAGTGTAAATATGATCGTCCTCCAAATGATTAAGAATATTTAAGTGGTCCACGATATGGAAAAATATGAGAAATCCTGTTTTATCACAAGCTTTGATATTGAGAAAAACATTGTTAGCAGACAGCTGGCCACCAGTAGGTGTCAGCAATAACCCACCCAGTTCTATACAATTTCCAGTATGATAACAGAGATCTTATTCATTTGAAAAATGTGTTCTTGCAATAGTAATAAGTAAAGCTCTGACATGCCAAGCACTACCTTTTTGTTAATAGGTTATTTGCTGTTTTTGTTGCTGTATATACATGTGGGTTCATGCAGGAGATTAATGCATAATGCCACCTACACAGGCAGCAGATCCAGATTAGGGGGAGAATAGGGAAGCTTTTCAACCTGAATGGTTATTTTGATATAGGTATAGATGATGGTCAGGTGAACATTGTCAGGAAGAGCAAATCATCTGAACTTTGTGAGCATTGTAGGGCTTGACAGAAAGACACATCAGTAAAGCAGTGAAAAAAACATATTAGTAAAGCCATAAGAACAGCAGGTCAGGGAGCCTGATAAAGAGGGAAGGTTAGTTGTTCACAGATGAAAGGTCCGGCAGCATAATGCTGCGTCCATGGTTTCTGATTGCGTGCTGAGGCGCGCGGAGGCTGAGGGAAAGCGGGTGCGGGTGCCTTACAGTTGCGGAAGCGTAGGCGAGCCCCTACTAAAGCCGCTCTCATTGCTGGTAAGCACCAGCACGCCTCACCATGCCCGAGGCCTAAGAAGGAAGAAGAGGTTTTTACTAACAATTATAGTGGTAATGCAAAGAAGACAAAAGCTACGGTACACTTCAAACAATAAATGTTGAATTATAACATACTCAGTGGTGTACTGTTATCAATGGAAATGCAATACCAGCATCTCCAGGCGAGGCCATCAGGAGCTCAGTAGCTCTTGTCTTTTTTTACTATGTGGCCACTTTGGGAGAGGCTCTTCTCTACTCGCACTTACCCTAAAAACTAATTGTGAAATTCTTTTGGGCACCTCCAACAGGTGCTACATGATTGTCAATTGTTATGGTACATAACCAATCTTCTTAGTGAGGCCATTGTAAATGGAGCTTCTTTTGCTGTAATGACACTGAGATTACAGCTTCCAGTTCTTTAAGCTTTTTGGTTTTACCTTCTTAATAAGTGTGCAAAATGTGATACATCTTTCTCACCATACAGTACAAGATCAACTGTAAACTGCATGCAATGCTGTTTAGTGAGACACAGGTAGAGAAGTGTTTTTGCAGCAATACCGTACAGTACTAATATTTCTAAATTGCGAAATAACAGGAATAGTGCCAGACTGTCATTAAAAAAATCTTGCATGCACATTGCATCTCTAAGCAACCAGGATATGTTTGTTCCTTACTTTAACACCATAAGCATGGGAGGTAGGGAGACAACACTTTGACAGCACAATTTGGACAAAGTTTACATAAAGAAATAAAGCAAGGGCGCGCACGCAGCATCGAGGAGGATTGGAGCTTTCTGAGCCTGCTCCGTGGACTCCGCTTCAATCGTGGACGTTTTAGCTCTCCAAACCGCCCAATCTTGCTTTAAAATAACCCCCCCCCCGCCGCCAGCGGAACCTGCAGGGATGCCCCTCAAAAAAGGATAAGAAGCTGCAGCCTCCCCCGAAGACCCGTTTTTTCCCAAAAACGGGCTCCCCGGCAGTCAAAATCCAAGATGGCGCCCGCGCATGCACAGCAACAACAGCCTCAGCTTCAACAACAAGGGGGAAACTTTATTGAGCTGGATAAAGAACAAGACATTGAGGAGAACACCCAAATCACCCCAAAAGCCCTGAAAGTGTTGTTTAAAGAGATGCAGGGTGTTTTCCAAGTGGCTCTAGATAAGGCTGTCGCTGAATTTAGGGCAGATCTATCTACAGTACCCTGACGAAACGGACAGCGCAGCTGGAGAATAAACTCGAAGAATCCCTGCAGAGTCAGGGTTCAATGGAAGATTAGTTTTTTTTTTTAGACTTAACGACGAAATCATGAGCCTGAAAGATAACGTTGATGACTTGGAAAATCGGGAAAAAAGACAAAATTTCAGAGTAAGAAATATCCCGGAAGCAATTGATCCAGATGAGTTGCAACCCTAACAAAACTATTTACCCAAATAGCTCAGTCTCTCCTACCGAGCGACCTGCATATGGATAGAGCACACAGAGCATTGGGTCCAAGATTCACGGACCCTTGGAAAAGCTGGGACGTAATAGTAAAATTACACTATTACACCACTAAGGAGAACATTTTAAGAGGCTGCAGGAATCAAGAATATTTGGACTTTGAAAATTCCAAGATCTCTCCAGACCTACAGTCTCAAGAAGAAGAAGCCTCCGCCCAGTCACAGCGCTCCTTCGAGATAAAAAGATCTGTTATAGATGGGCTTTCTTATTCCGACATGCTGTAACAAAGACGGGAGGCAAATTTCGTTAAGACTCCCGGAAGAGATGGAGAATTTCATAGGAGCCCTTGGTCTACACGAGCGACCAACCACGAAATCGCAGCGTTGCCCGAGAGATCGTCGGATGTCTCACAACAAGGTGAAAAAGGTGACCGTTCTGACTCATCCGAGTCCGCCCACCCGACTTGAAGGAGCAAAGTGTCCTCTCCCCACGGTTAAAATCCGATTGGATAGAGGATGCGGTTGGCGGACCAGAGTTTATGGTCTGCGGCGAACTTTCTTCCTCGGCGCCTATGACATTTTTCCTGGTTCTCTATGGTCCCGTTGGACCTAGGAGTTGAACAAAGTACCTAAGAGAAGGAAGAATTTCCAATAGACTCAATGCTATTGTCCTTAATTTCTGTGGGTAGGCTGATCCTATTGATTTTACGAAACTTTTTCTAAGGCCCTAATCTATATCCCCAATTATTATAGTTATAATTTGGAAATTCTTTAGGAAGTGCGAAATTAGGTTGTTTTTTTAGTACTGAAGGCAAATATCTGTCTGTATAAAGGGGGTAGGAATTTAGATGATAAGAAGTTTGGAGTATGAAGGACTATTGGCGGAGTTTGGATGTCCCGAATTCCTCGAGGCTTGTGCCCCCCCCACCCCCATTTGTGCTTCTTTTAGTCCGTTATTTTGGTCCAGTGTAGGACCATTAGTTTAAAAGGTTCTGGGATGGACAGTAGGTCTATTCCCTCCATGTTGTTGTTGTTGTTGTTTTACTCCTCTCTTTCCCCTAAAAAAAAAAGCTGTGTGTGCTGTGCACGCGCATAGTAAGTGAAACTTCTTTGACTTTTGTCACAGAAATTGTGTTTGTGATGTTTTAATTAAAAATCAAAATACAATTTCTTTGACAAAACGCAAATAAATTTGGACTTAGAATGTGCGTGCTCGGCACACATCCCCTGTATTAGCTATTTGCACTAAGCGTGAATTCCTCGTGCGTGTGACTCTGTGTGTGCGTGTGACTGTGTGTGTGTGCGTGTGACTGTGTGTGTGTGCGTGTGACTGTGTGTGTGGGTGCGTGTGTGTGTGTGCGTGTGACTGTGTGTGTGTGCGTGTGACTGTGTAGTGTGCGCGTGTGACTGTGTGCGTGTGACTGTGTGTGTGCGTGTGTGATGTATGCGCACCCATCCTGCACCTTGCATATGCCCCTGCACCTTGCATATGCCCCTGCACCTTGCATATGCCCCTGCACCTCGCATATGCCCCTGCACCTCGTATCACCCCCCTGCACCTCGCATCACCCCCCTGCACCTCGCATCCCCCCCTGCACCTCGCATCACCCCCCTGCACCTCGCATCACCCTCCTGCACCTCGCATCACCCCCCTGCACCTCGCATCACCCCCCTGCACCTCGCATCAATCCCCTGCACCTCGGATCAACCCCCTGCACCTCACATCAACCCCCTGCACCTCACATCATCTTCCTGCACCTCATATCACCCCCCTGCACCTCACATCACCTCCCTGCACCTCCCTGCACCTTACATCATCTCCCTGCACCTCACATCACCCCCCTGCACCTCACATCATCCCCCTGCACCTCACATCACCCCCCCCTTCACCTCCTCACATCACCCCCCTTCACCTCCTCACATCACCCCCCTTCACCTCCTCACCTGCACCTCCCCTCACCCCCTGCACCTCCGATCACCCCCTGCACCTGCGAGCACGGCGGCAGAGCAGTGTGGTAGGAGGAGGGATGGGCACAGTTTGTGTTGCCCCGCAGTGCCGGGGATCAGGGCAGGGAGGACGGCACATACGGCGAGGAGGCCCATGTGAGTGTGACGCCCCCCCCCCCGGGGAAGAACACCATGATGCCGGTGGGGGGGGGTGTGGGGGGAGGAATAGAGGGGGTAATTGGGGGGAGAGGGGTGGGGGAAGGTTGAGACCCGGCCGCACCGGGCCCGCCGTATGCGTGGGAAGCGGCGCGCTCAAACCCCCCCACTTCCCACTTTACCCGAGCAGGAGCCAGGAGCGCACGATAACGTCTGTGCGCGCATGCGCGGCACATGCACCCGCCGGGGGCACATAGCGGCTGCGCGCCACCCCCTCCCCACTCCCGTGGTGATTGGAGTCACTGGCGCCATCGCGCATGCGTGGCACGGCAGTAGGCAGCGGGCGGGGAACGGCGGCCGTAATGAGCGGCGCCGGCGGCTATCGCCGCCGCCGCATGTCAGCGGCTGTGTGGGGGGTGCGGTGGCCATTAGGAGCGGTGCCGGCGGCTATCGCCGCCGCCGCATCTGATTTGTGGAGCGGGTGTGATGTCAGTGTTGGGGTCGGGCTGAGCCAGAACACAGCCCGGCCTCAACTGCCAGCACTGACGTCACATCCGTTTCATTTCTGTCTCCACAATCCATTTTTGCCCCATCACGAATGAGGTGCCACTAAGGAAGTTTCACTTCAAAAATTCTGCCCCCCAAGTTGTCCCCCCCCCCCCAGTACCACCACAGATCATCAGGGAGGACGCGCCTCCCCTCTTTTAAAGAGGATCGTAGAAAGTCATCAGGACCAGGTAACGACACCGACACATGCAGACTCCATCTCAAACATCACGATAAGCAGAGAGCAAGTCTTAATTTGTAGTCCATGACTAATCAACTACCCATAAAAGTAGTCTCTCTAAATGTAGAGGGATTAAACTCGAATAATAAAAGGAGACAAGCCCCGAGAGAATTTAAGAAGATGCAGGCAGATATTTTGTTTCTCCAGGAAACCCATTTTAACAACCAGGACCCACCTAACACTTTTCAGGGTACCTACCTGTTAGTTTATGATTATTCTTTTTCCAAGAAGAAAAGAGGAGTAGCTATTTTGTTAAAACAAAGATGTCTAATTTCAAATGGAAGAAATAAAGAGATAAGGAGAGTAAATTTATAATGGTGGGGGGTCTCTTGTCAGGGGTTAGGCTAACCTAAGTTAGCGAATGATCAACAAATTGAATTACTGAAATCAATTACTAGAAGAAATTGGGGAGTCCCCCCACAGGGGGATATAATACTAGAAGGAGATTTTAATATGACGCTGAACCCCAATCTAGACAAGTCCTCATCACCAAGACAAAAGATGGCGAACTATGTATTCAACAACTCAAAAAAATTTAGGAAACTCATAAATGAATTTACACTTGGACACTTGGCGCATTAAGAATAAAAAACAAAGAGACTATACATTTTATTCTCCCCCTCATGATATTTATACAAGAATTGATTATATATTTGTTTCTGCGAATCTTTTGGATCGAGTCGCCCAGACAAATATAGGCCCTATAACATGGTCGGACCATGCCCCAGTGGAAATGGTCCTGAAACTCCCCTTTATGAAACCCAAGGTTTTCTAGTGGTGTCTAAACGAGTCGCTATTGAATCAGACAGGAATTGGGGAGTAGATAGTGAATATATTGGTAGATTATTTAAAGTTTTTAATAAGGTTTTGCAGCTCATGTTTGAAGTAGCCAGGTTTAAAGTTGCATGCAGTGCTGTAGTTTAAAAGGTAGGATCTCTTACCCTAACAGATATCATCATCTTCTTCTCTTCTCAGGGAAATCCCATACAGTATTTGAATCCTGTCACAATCACCCCTTGATGTGTGTATTTTAGTATATGCAACTGTAATAATCCTAGGTAAATCCCATATTTTAATTCTGTCTCAATCACCCCTTGATGTGTCTCTTGATTGAATTCAGCTTTTACACTTGGGCAGGACAATACCCTGTGTAGAAAACATCTGTTTTAATGTGCCTCACATGTGCTAATTAATCAGACTGGTCTGAATTTAATTCAGTCAGGTGACTTATTAGCCTTTATAACTGCAGACATAGCAGCCCTTGCTGTGTTTGCCGCCCATGTTTGAAGTACAGGCATACCCCGGTTTAAGGACACTCACTTTAAGTACATTCGCAAGCAAGGACATATCACCCAATAGGCAAACGGCAGCTCGCGCATGCGCCTGTCAGCAAGTGTGGAGACTATAGAGCCTATTACACATGCGTTATTTACATCAGTTATGCACGTATATGACGATTGCAGTACAGTACATGCATCAATAAGTGGGAAAAAGGTAGTGCTTCACTTTAAGTACATTTTCGCTTTACATACATGCTCCGGTCCTATTGTGTACGTTAATGTTGGGTATGCCTGTAGCATGCAGTGCTGGAGTTTAAAAGGGAGTTCAAAAGGAGTGGACAACACTTACTGGCTCTGATTCCTGAATTTGCTCTACGCTGGAAAGGAGGATGTTATCTATCCCAGACTGCACATCTCAGTACTTTACTATTGCTGTGATGCCGCCTTTACTATTTATATTTGCTATAGCCTCACTTCTTTTAAAATTATGTTCTTCTTTCTACCAGCCTCATGTCTCCAACTCTATTCATATATCTCCTTGTCTCCTTTCTTCGCCACTTCTCAGTTCACATGAACTCCTTTCTTACCTTCACCCTCTGTCACTACACGGCTATACCCCCTGCACTAAAGCACACCCCTACAAATCAGGCTCACACATTCTTTCTATCCATGCTTCCCCTCCTCCCTTATGTGGATATCACTCCCAATCCTGGCCCCTGCCTTATTTCTACATGCTCTTCTACTCCTTCTGGTGTCAACCCCTCCAACCTCATACCCATCCCGTGCCACCCTCGCTCCTTTTCCCTTTCTCCTGTGCCCTTTGGAATGCTCGCTCCCTCTCTAACAAGTTCCTCTTTGTGCATTACTTCTTTCTCTCTCTTTCTCTGCTCCTATTTGCTAAACTGAGAACTGGCTCACTCAGTCTGACTCTGCTCTGGAAGCTGCCCTCTTTTATTGTAGCCTTTCCTTCTCCCACACTCCGCGCCCTGATGGCAAGGGTGGAGGTGTGGGGCTCCTGCTCTCCTCTCTCTGCCGTTACCGAACCCTTCCTATTCCTCCCTCTCTTGCTTTTCCCTCCTTTAAGGCTCACACTGTCCAGATCTTCTCTCCTCTCCCTGTCCATGTTGTGGTCATCTATCACCCACCTTCCTCTACTGATCCCCTTCTGCCTTTCTCTCTCACTTTGAATCTTGGCTCTCTTTCTTTGACTCCTCAGACACCCCTGTTCTTCTCCATGGGGACTTCAACTGCCACATTGATGACCCCTCTCTCCCTTGGGCTTCCAGCTTTCTCTCTCTAACCTGTTCTTTTGGCCTTCAACAGTGGACTGCAGCCAGCACCCACTTACTGGCCACTACTTAGACCTGATTTTCACTAAACTTTTCTCTCTCTGATTTCTCAATTTCCCCCTTTCCCCTCTCTATCACTTCATCTCATTTTCTCTCTCTCTCACTTCTCCCCTTCTCCATCTAGCCCTCATTTTTGCAGAAACCTGCGCTGTATTAACCTACTCGCTTTTGATTCCACTTTACGCTCCTCCTTCTCCTTTCTCTGTTCTGCTCCAGACCCTGACAACCTGGTAAGGAACTACAACACTGCCTTATCATCCTCTCTTGATCTACATGCCCAGCTTTCTCTTTGCCTTCATCGCCCTTCTAACCCCAGACCCTGGCTAAATTCCCACATGCGCATGCTGCGTTCCTACACTCGTCCCTCTGAGCGCCTCTGGAGGAAATCTCACACTCTCACAGACTTCCTTCACTACAAATGTATATTATCCTGTTTCAACTCTGCCCTCTCTCAGGGTAAACAAACCTACTTTTCTTCACTAATCAACATGCACAAGTCTAACCCACGCCGACTGTTCTCTGTCTTTGATACTCTACTTAGACCACACTCAGCTGCCTCTTCTTCCTCCATCTCATCCCAGGACTTTGCTGACTATTTTAAGGAAAAGGTGGAATCCATATATCAGAACATCCCACTGTTTCCTCCTCCCATCCTACACCGCTTCCTAACTCTCCTCCTGCCTTCCTTGACTCTTTTTCCGCTGTCTCGGTGGAGGATGTGTCACTGCTGGTCTCCTCTTCTCCCTCAACCACTTGCCCTCTTGACACCATTCCCTCCCATCTCCTAAAACCTCTTGCTCCTTGTAGACGGACGTTCACAGAGGTACACAATTGGAGACTTTATAAGGTGAAATTATAACGAGGCTTTGTTGTGCCTTTTCCTTAACATTAGGAAACCATCCAAACAAGGAGGAAACACAGCTTCTAGTCACTTGGGAGTGGTTCTAGTGAAATAATATGCAATTCTCAAATCCCTTAGTTAAGCATGTCTCCCAGCCCCAAACACATAGCATGAAATGAACAGATATAAAAAGTTTTGTAATAAAAGTCTAATCTGTTCCTTGTAGTTTGGAGGGAAAATCTTCTCTGTCCCTAGTTGCTACCTTTTCTTCAGGGTTTGTCAGCATTCAGGTTTAGAAGTTTCCCCTGTTTCTTGGAAGCAGCTCTGCTGTGTCTTCTGGCAGAGCTCAAGACATGGTCAGCTCCAGAGACCTGTGTTCTCTTGGTCAGTCTCTCCTGGGAGACTCAAGAACCTCTGCTCTGTCTCCAAAGTTCAGCTCACACGTGAGCTAAGGAGTCTCATTTCCTGTCTCACAAGACAGGCTTTTGTAAGCAATCTAAATCAGGCAGGTGGTGTTTATTAATTGACTACCAGCAGTTAACCACCGCACTGCTAGATTAAAGGCACATTACTTGAACAGGGATTACTCCCCTGTTACACTCCTACTATAATCCCCACGCTCACACAAAGGTTTAACTCCCCCCTCTACTCTGGTACCTTTCCCTCCTCCTCCAAACATGCAACAGTTATACCATTACTCAAAAACAGCAAGCTTGACCCTACCTGTCTTTCTAAATATCGACCGGTCTCCCTCCTGCCTTTTGCCTCTAAACTCCTTGAACGTCTTGTATTCTCTCGCTTGCTCCATTTTCTCAACACCTATTCTCTCCTAGACCCTCTACAATCTGGCTTTCGCACTGCTCACTCGATTGAAACAGCCCTCATTAAAATAAATAATGACCTCCAAAGACAGAGGTCATTACACTCTGCTCTTATTACTCGACCTCTCTGCAGCATTTGACACCGTGGTCCACCCTCTTCTCCTTCACATTCTCCATACTATTGGTATTCGTAACCAAGCTCTGTCCTAGATCTCCCCTTACCTCTCCCATCGTACTTCTTCTGCTAACACCTCCTCCTCTATCGATCTCTCCGTGGGGGTACCCAGGGCTCTGTCCTTCGACCTCTTCTCTTTTCTCTGTACATACTTTCTGTAGATGACCTAATCACATCTCTACCTGGCCCTACTACCTTGTTCCACATTACTGTTTGAAGTACTATCATTCACCCAGTAGCCCAAGCACGCTGCCTATGGGTCACACTCGACTCCTCTCTCACATTCTACTCACTTTCAAAACGTATCTAAAACCTGTTGCTTTTTCCTCTGCAATCTTACAAAGATACGCCCTTTCCTCTGTTGCTCAACTGCTAAAACTCTGACTCAGGCCCTCATTCCTTTCCATCTCGATTACTGTAACCTCCTGCTGTCCGGCCTTCCTGCCTCTCACCTGTCTCCCCTACAATCTATCCTTAACGCAGCTGCCGGAATCACTCTACTCTTTCCTAAATCTGTCTCAGCGTCTCCCCTGCTGAAATCACTCTCCTGGCTTCCTATCAAATCCCGCATCTCACACTCTATTCTCCTCACTTTCAAAGCTTTAGACTCTTCTGACCCCCTTTCCTCTCAGCCCTAATTTCTCGCTATGCACCATCCCGACTGTTGCGTTCTGCTCAAGGATGTCTTCTCTCTATCCCCTTTGTATCTAAAGCCCTCTCTCGCCTTAAACCTTTCTCACTGACTGCCCCATACCTATGGAATGCCCTTCCCCTCAATATCCGACTAGCACCCTCTCTATCCACCTTTAAGACCCACCTTAAGACACACTTGCTTAAAGAAGCATATGAATAGCACCGTGGCTAATTCTATACACATGATACATAAAGCTTGGCCCCCTGCAGACACTTACCAGAACACCCTCCTACTGTGTCTGTACTTTCTTCCTACCAACCAATTAGATTGTAAGCTCTTCGGAGCAGGGACTCCTCTTCCTAAATGTTACTTTTAAGTCTGAAGCACTTATTCTCTTGGTCTGTTATTTGTTATTTATATGATTGTCACGTGTATTAGTACTGTGAAGCGCTATGTACATTAATGGCGCTATATAAATAAAGACATATATACATACATACAAGTTAAATAAAAATTCAGTTGATAGCCCAACCACTCTCTGGGAAGCCCATAAAGCCTCTATCAGATGTCAATTTATCTCAATAGCTTCATTTAGGAAAAGAATCAACATTTTAATCAGGGTGAGTTAATGGCAAAAATAAACTGCGTTAGAACAGGAACATAAAATATGCCCATGCAGGAAAATGTATAAGCTTCTTCGTCAGACCAGAGAGAAATTGCATAAACTAAGATTGGAAGACACAGAAAAGGCATTAAAGTGGCATCGTCAGACCTATTATGACAAGGGTAATAAAGCCGATAAGTTGCTCGCAAGTAAGTTAAGAGGGGTTACATTTAAAACGCAAGTCTCGGCGATAAGACGGAGTAACGGGGAAGTCACACAAACCTTTCCAAATTGCTGAGGAGTTTTCTAAATATTATAATAATTCGTATAACCGGGACTCATCCGACCTCAATTTCAATAAAGCATCTATTGAACAAATAGATATATATTTACAGGCTTGCGAGCTGCCAAAGTTGTCTGTGGAAGAGCTGGAGGGTCTCAATGCTAAAACAAATATTTCAGAGTTAAAAGAGGATAACAAAGGTTTGAAACCCTCAAAAGCCACAGGCCTGGACGGATTTTCCAATCTATACTATAAAAAATATTTTGGGGAATCTTAGCTCCGTATCTTTTAGATATGTTCAATAATTTTTTATTGGGTTCCCAGATTCCCATGCAAATGTCAAAAGCAAATTTAGTAGTGATACCTAAAGAGAAAAAGACCCAATGAGTTGCGCAAGTTACAGGCCAATTTCACTTCTTAATACAGATTTAAAATGTTATAGTAAAATACTGGCGAATAGATTAAATCCAATTCTTCCCCGCCTAATACTGTACATAATGATCAGGTAGGTTTTATAAGCAAGCATCAAGCCTCGGATAATACACTTAAGATTATCAATATAATAGGTTGTATACAGTTTTCTAGACCCAAGCGATGTTATTAAGTTTAGATCCTAAAAAAGTGTTTGACAGAATTAAATGGGATTTTTTAGATAGAACTATGAAAGAGTTTGTTTTTTCTGCCAGGGATAAGGCCGATACAGACCAGCAGCCATGGTTGCAGATAGGCTACATCACACCGTAGGCACTGAACATCGTCTCCTGTCTCACATCCCGGGCAACCACAAATCAGGCATACATAGTACAGGAATTTCTCCTCTCTGTCTCGCATCATTAGGATGCCTCCGGGCAGCTCACATCGCTGGAAAGGAAGCTTATCCATGGTGGTAGAAGTGGGGACAGATCAGAGATACGTCCTTCTGTACTGAGCAACACGTGCACCTTTGCTTGGCGGGCTTCACATCCGGTCACAGTCCACACTTCGACTTCTCCCTCTGGTAAAATCAGGAGTCCCAGTTGGAAAAGAGGGGTGCGGCAACGGATTTTGGCGCCAATCCCAGATATTCTGCAATGGTGAGCTTGCATCTTGCAACTCACCACGTGGTCCCTCTGATCTTCGGCGGGAACGGCGGTCAGGGGGGCTATCTTTCAAAATAAACACACAAATAATCAGAAGATTATATAAAGCCCCCTGTAATTGCACTCTTGATAGGTGACATTATAAGGAAAATGTCATCTCATAGGAGGCCACTGAATAGCCTATTCCCTAAGTAGGGTAAGCCACAAAGGTCACACTCAAATAAAAATAAAAAACATTTTAATAAACAATGTTAAAAACGACGAGACACCATAAAAATGCATACACAATGCACGATAAAATCCCCAAATGTGTAGAGGCACGAGAACAGGCTAGGAGCTATCAGTATCCAAAGCCACAAAATCAGCTGACACAATGCTACGTGAACCCACACAATATGTGTGTGGTAATATGCCAAATAAATAAATAATAAATGGTACACCGCAGTAGAGGTTATGAAGTGCTTTGAGCCCTCCGTGAGGTAGTATACAACCTGGTTAAGGTGTCCTGCTTCTAATCTCTAACGTGCCGACAGCTGCAGCCCTAGGAAGTAACCGGAGCTAATCGTGCCTCGTCCCACAAGCCGCGTGGACGTCGGTGTGATGACGTCACGCGTACCCCGACGTACGTTTCGCGCGTCACAGCGCGCTTTCTCAAGGGGGAGGAGTAGATAACACAGTATAGTCAGACCTTATATACACCTCCCTGGAGGGGAGGGGCGGACAACAGATGCCATAGATACAATTAAAAGAGCATCGCAGGGAACACATTAGCCCTAACATGACAAATAAAGAATCAATGGGAGGGAAAGGGGAGGGGGGGGTTTGAAAAGGGACAGGGACACAAATAATAACCATTATGGCTACATAAAAAGAGAGAATACACACAATGGCAACTGAAGTATAGCAATACAGCCAGTTTGTAACCTTCAAAATCAAGAACTGGTATGATTGTGTAATACAAAAAAATAAAATACACTAGCCAAGGCACACGTGAGCGACCAGAATGTAGTATACAAAAGGCAAAGTGCTCATCACAGAGAAAAGAGGGATATATATAGTGTAGGATTGAGCTATTCTAGGCGAAGCCGCCTAAAAAGTCAGAACGGCTCCTTCTAAGCTGGTATTAATAAATCCTATATACCTGGATCCCTCTAACCCCAATCAAAGGAAGGAGGAGAATATAAAACCTTCATTGAGGCCGTACGGTGCAAGGGTCTTAAGCAAATGTATCCATCGGCACTCACATTGGCGTAGTTTCATATCCCAGTTGCCCTTACGTGGCCCCCAGGTTACATGAGCTATACCAATGAAGCCAAGATTTGATGAATCCCCTGCGTGTGCCTCATTTATGTGCCTTGCAACTGGTGTGTCAAGTTTGTTCCTGACCGACCCAAGGTGTTCTAAAATACGTACTTTGAATGCCCTATGTGTTTCACCAACGTATTGTTTACCACAGGAGCATTGGATGAGATATACAACTCCTGTGGTAAGACAGTTTATAAAATCTTTAATGATATAGGTATGGTGTGACGTTGAGTCACTGAATGTTTTAGTGACTCTGATTGAAGGGCAAGCCTTACAACGTCCGCAAGTGTACGTACCCTTGGGTTTATTACCCAACCATGTGCGTGAAGGTCTGGTTTGGAAATGGCTTTTAACCAGACGATCGCGAAGATTGCGCGCTTTACGGCTAATCATATTAGGTGTTGTTTGTAATACATTGGCCAAATCCTCATCTTGAAGCAAGATATACCAATGTTTGGTTAGGATTTGGCGAATGGACTGCCATTGATTGCAGTAAGTGCCGATAAAGCGTATGGTTTGTGTCTTATTGTCAGTGAGTCTGGGGCGTTCAGTCAATAGGCTAGGTCTAGGTGTATTTAAAGATCTATGATAGGCTTTTTTCACAATTGATTTTGAGTAGCCTCTATCCAAAAACCGCTTCGTAAGATCTTTAGACTGGATCTTAAACTCACTCAAACTCGAGCAATTGCGCTTAAGGCGTAGAAATTACCCTGTGGGGATATTGTTAATAAGTGATTTTGGGTGGTGGCTGTCTGCTTTTAAAAGACTATTTGTTGCCGTTGGTTTGCGGTAGATGGTTGTCTCTAATTTGCCATTTTGCTGTTTTGAGATTGTGATATCAAGAAAATTAATACTGTCCTTTTGTATTTCATATGTGAGTTTTAAATTATGCACATTATGATTCAGCACAGCACACATTGGCACAGAGAGGCTTTTGGTTGAGTTCATAAATAAGCTGAATCATAATGCGGTGTACCATTTATTATTTATTTATTTGGCATATTACCACACACATATTGTGTGGGTTCATGTAGCGTTGTGTCAGCTGATTTTGTGGCTTTGGATACTGATAGCTCCTAGCCTGTTCTCGTGCCTCTACACATTTGGGGATTTTATCGTGCATTGTGTATGCATTTTTATGGTGTCTCGTCGTTTTTAACATTGTTTATTAAAATGTTTTTTATTTTTATTTGAGTGTGACCTTTGCGGCTTACCCTACTTAGAGAATAGGCTATTCAGTGGCCTCCTATGAGATGACATTTTCCTTTTAATGTCACCTATCAAGAGTGCAATTACAGGGGGCTTTATATAATATTCTGATTATTTGTGTGTTTATGCTGTGCTTTCTCCCTTGCACCAGCTAGCTTAGTCATATGTTCTATGTTTGTATGTTTGATGAAGCGACTTGTCCCCTGTGTATCTTAGGGCTATCTTTCAAGCCAGGTTCCCATTTGAGGACTCTATCCCACTCACTTTTCTAGCACATAGGACTGCAGCGTGTGCTCCAATTCTATCGCGGGGATACTATCTTTCAAGTCACAGCCCCCTGGGGCATTGCTGCAGCATGCCTTCGGCTGATACGGTGGTGTTCAGGCACCTCTCAACCCTGGAACGTAGCACCGTAAAGGCACCCGACAGATAGTCCAAAGTGGGGTGCTATCTTTCAAGACCATCCTTGATAGGCATACTCACTGCGGCACCTGACACGATATGGTGTGGTTCAGACACCTCTCTGCCTGCGGATGGGGAAGGGACCCGGCACTGATACAGTGTGGTTCAGACATCTCTCAGATCTGCATAATGTCCCAGACAAGGTAAAACGATGGCCTTGATAGAGTGCTGTTCAGGAACCTCTCATCCGGTAGCGGGTGGGGTTGCATCTTGAGTGGAAACCATCTAGGGGTACCCCGCTAGCAACTGACTGAGAACACTCTGGCCTGGATACAGTGAGTGCCCCCATTCACTTCTGCTTCAGTGGGTTTCCCAGCCATACTTTGCTGCCCCAGTTGCTTATCTCAGCAGCGCCTCCAAATGTAGCACCTGTTCCCCCCTGCCACGGAAGATCTGGCCACTACATGGTTATTGTCCCCGGTGCTAGCTCACCTGCTAGTTCAGGAGGTCTGAGTGGCTCCACGGTTGGAGTTTGGGAGCAGCAACAGGGCAAGCTTTCTCCATCTCCTTACATCCCATGAGGATCCTGCTAAATGCAGGATGGTCCCCACAGGCAATACTCCTTTCCAATAATTACACACCATAGTTGGTCCAACAGCAGTTTTATAGTATAACAGCATGATCGTCCTCCAGCCCTGGAGCAGACCCCAGGGGCTTGAGGCCCCAAGAGCCCCTCCCAATCTCCTTGACCCTCCTGTAGGGAAAAGGGAATCACACTGTCCAATAATCAACCCCCTCAAATTGGTGGAGTATCAGCTTTTATACCCGGGGGGAATGGCTTTTAACCCCGCCCCATAACAGGGCAGATCCAGGTACTGACTGGCATCACACCATATACATGTGACCCTGTCGATACCCTCCCCAGGTTTGACACTTCAAATGCCGGTTTAGGCCTACACCTGAATAAGCAACATAGTACCCATCCAGGCTACAACTGCAGGCTAGGCCCTGCGCAGGAGGTTAACCTCAACACTGCCTGTTCCTATCAGGACTTATAGTGTTGAGTCCAGTAGAAGGCTATAGCCAGGGGCACTTGGCTACACAAGTTTGCCATTATCTTAGGCAGTTGTCCCCGGGTTAGTCTTTCCTAGATTGCTATGTATTCGAAGAGTTATGTAAAAAGAGAAATTATCAAAGGGTCTCATCTTAACTTTGTACCAAGTTCTTATTACTCGGGAATTTAACGTTTCCTGCACCCACCGTTATATGGATCAACGGGCCCATGATTTCCAGGTAGAGATCTTATGGGAAGTTTGGGAAGATATTTGGGTCAATGCAACGAATACATCTATATGCACAATATCTAAGAGAATATTTCTAAAGTTACTTTCAGATGGTATCTGACTCCTCAGAGGCAGATTCACCCAGGGGCCACAAATCTATGTTGGAGAGGCTACAAGGGTGTTGGGGATATGGACCATAACTGGTGGTTCTGCCCCAAAATACAGACATTTTGGGGAATAGTGTAGAATTTATTATGAAAAATAATTTGGCAGTAGGTGCACGTGCAGGAGTTCACAGCTGACAGCTCTGAACTTGCCACGTAACCAAGTTGGATCCTGATCTCGTCTTTTTGCTATAATACTGTATCACTAGTTTTGAAGGTTTAAGGGCGCCTACAGAGACTCTGCTCTTCATACTAATACTGTACCAACTAGTTTGAAGGTATAAGGGCGCATTAGGGACTTCTCCGCTGGTACTA
This sequence comes from Ascaphus truei, assembly GCF_040206685.1. Classification (NCBI taxonomy): domain Eukaryota; kingdom Metazoa; phylum Chordata; class Amphibia; order Anura; family Ascaphidae; genus Ascaphus; species Ascaphus truei. The sequence goes on from NC_134483.1 coordinate 220,135,246, forward strand.
TCTTGCAGTCACTGTACAGCAGCATTACAGCCTGCGTTCAGCACACTATACTGGGGATTCACAGGATTCAGTGTTTAACAGTTACAACAACATTAGAACCACAGAGGCAATAGGACATCTGTGCAGGCTACCGTATGGCACAGGATCAGGTTTACAACCGTCTGTAAGTTTTACTGGAGTTCATCTCTATCACTTACTATCGTTCCTGTAGGTGGACATGTGCAGAGGTACACAATGGAGACTGTTGTAAGGTGAAATTATAACAAGGCTTTATTTTGCCTGTTGCTTAAAACACAGCAAAAAAATCAACTTAAGCGAAATAGTATGCCAAACAAAGATAACCTATCTCTGCTTTGGAGACTATCTACACATGTAGCTCAGCCCTCTCTGACTGGGTTGGTTAGCTAGGCTCTTTACCAGCCCCAAATCATGGAGACATTTATCAATACACAGACATAGATAATAGTCTTATACGAAAAAGTCTTATCTGTTAGCTGGGCTGCTGTAGGGGAAGCTTCTCTGCTCTCTTGGAACCGCACCCTTGTGTGCACAGAAAATGTCAGCCTCCAAGTTTAGAATCTTGTCCCCTTTGTCTTGTGGTCAGCTTGTCGCTCAAGACATCTGCCCTTCCTTGGTTCAGCCCCATTGTGGACTAAGGAATCTCTGCTCTGTCTCCAAAGTTCAGCTCAGGTGTGAGCTAAGGAGTCTCCCTTCCTGTCTCAAAAGACAGGCTTTTCTAAGCAATCAGGCAGGTGGTGTTAGTTAATTGTCTACCAGCAGTTAACCACCACACTGCTGGATTAGAGGCACATTTGTGAACAGGGATAAGTCCCCTGTTACAGTTCCTTTAACCTGCCTGCCACACTTCGGACTTTCTCACACAGCTTTGTAACATTAATTCAGATGTTAATAGGGACTAGTATTTTACATATTTATCTAGTCATGTACATCCTGTTTTAACACTTTAATACTGATAGTGTTATACTACTGTTAATTACAGCTAAGTGTTGTTTAAGGTACCCAATTGTTCTACATTTATGCGGGTTATTATACCATATTGTTCTTAACCCTATGTGTATCTCACCACAAAGGTACATTATATTTATACATATAATACCATCCGGTCATACTGCAAGTTTTAGTACCGCAAGGGGTATTTCAAGTTCTCCTTAGAGAACAGTGGACACTTAGTACCACATTGCGAGGTTCAGTTCTTATTCCCTGGAATCACAAGTGAAAGGTTTTCTTAACCCTTTCACAACTTTAGGTATTCTGGACTTTCTAACGTTAGTCTGCATCTCAGGATACAATTTACAGTTTAATGTTTTTTTTAATCACCTATATTTTAAAGGATATTATTCAAGTTATATGTTTTTAATAAAACCATAATACATCCAGGTAGGACAGAGTGCCCTAACTGGTTTACCTTTTCTCTTTGTGCACAGAGAAATAATTGGGATAAGAATTCCTCTTGACCCACTTATAATGGTTCTGGGGAAACCCTTGGATAATTTAAACCAAAATATATCTAAATTATTATTACATATTCTGACCGCAGCGAAACGTGAAATCGCAGGGGCCTGGAAAAAGACCCAACCCCCCTCTAGGAGAGATTATTTTGAGAGTAAATGAGGTCCAATCTGGAAAGATTAACAGCCTATGTAAGACACAACAAAAGAACATTTTACAAGGTTTGGGAGTCCGGGTACACTATGTGAATATCTGAATCAGTGTGGATTGAGGGTGGTATGTTCTCTCAGAGAGTTGGTTATTGTGTGTAGAGTGCGGTGATGTGGTCACTCAGCGTCGATATATATTTTATGATACCTGTGTTAAAACTGTGGTTACCCTCCCCCTTTTTCTATTTTATGCATCATTTTCCTTTGTTTTTCTAAAACTCTAATAGAAAATAAGTTACAAAAAAAAAAAGAAATAAAGCAAAAATCATTGTTGGATTTGGTCTGGAGACTTCCAGTTTTACAGTTATTTCTTTGTGCCATGTGTTCTGATGACACTTCCTGGAATACTCACAAAGCCATCCAGTTTCCATGAAATTGTTACTTTTTCTGATGGCCTGTGAGGACAAAACAAATGCGTTTCTCTTTAAAAGTACATTTTAAGAAAACATCCATGCCAGCACCTCTCTCCGGTATTCTCCCCAGCTCTGTCACCTCCAGCACTCAATCGATTCCTGAAGAAGCCATAGCGAAACGCGTTGAATCGATTGAGTGCTGGAGGTGACAGAGCTGGGGAGAATACCGGAGAGAGGTGCTGGCAAACCACGGAGACTGATACGCAGGATAGCCTCTTCCGCTCTTACCTGAGACGTCACAGGATGTGACGCGGGCACACGTGATGCACGCGGAAGTACTCCGTCGTTTGGAGATACCGGCACCACCCGTCCCACTTCAGCTGTTCTCTCCAATGAATATACCATTTGTGTAAAATATGAGTGCGATATACTTACCATTACTGTTGTGCAATACAATTTTAGACCGTACCTACTATTGTGCGTTCTCTCTCTTCTCTTTCTATATCCCTTGGGAGATACATTGAGTATCTATACGTTCTACATACATCACAAGCTTCCAGACTTACATATCCTAAGAGGGCATCTATGAAAAGGGCTCTTATCAGAGAGAGATGGGTCTCTGATATGTTTATCTTATCCTTCCATTTGTGAGTACCACTACTGCAGAGACTTTTTTGGATTATACATATACATTTTTTATTACCATCTGCCCTATTATATTGTTTCTTTTTTTCATATCCATGTGAGCATCAAAGCGCTCCTCCCAATTGGAAAATTACACAAGAGTCTTGTTGGTAACCTGAGTATGCTCGTGAGGTGTGCGGGGACGGAGCCTGAGGTCCGGGGGACGGGAAGAAGAGTGTGCAGAATGAGCGCGCTCCGTAATGCGTGTACACGCGTGGACCGAGCCAGTGGATGGTGCAGGTGTGCGTGCGGGAGGGCGTGGACGCGCCCGGCGCTGAGCAGAGGAATCGCCGAGGGGAGTGATCCCGCGACGGCGGCAGGGGCGGGGAGCCGCAGAGGCCGGTAAGACAGGATTGTTTTGTGTGTCCAGGGACTCCCTGAGGGGAGAGAGTACTCTGTGTGGGGAGCGCGGAGGACGCCGATTCCTGACGGTACCCCCCTCTTCAGGAACGGCCTCAGGACGGTCCATGAACGGTTTCTCTGGAAACTTTTTCCTGAAGGACTTAAGAAGGGCCGGGGCATGAATGTCCTTTAAAGGTACCCAGGATCTCTCTTCAGGGCCAAAGCCCTTCCACTGCACCAAGAATTGGAGCTGGCCCCTGGATAGGCGAGAATCCAAAAGAGAGTGAACTTCGTATTCCTCGTTATTTTGGACAGTAATGGGGTCCGGTTTACGAGTCTGATCCAGAAAGAAGTGACTGGAGATGAATGTTTTAAGAGGGACACATGAAAGACATTGGGAATCTTCATACTGGGTGGTAGTTGGAGCCGGTATGCCACGGGATTGATTTGTTCACAAATAGGGAAGGGCCCCAATAACTTAGGTGCCAGTTTAGGAGATGGTACCTTGAGGTGGATATTCTTAGAGGAGAGCCATACCAAATCCCCTGGTTTGTAACTGGGCGCCGAACGATGACGACGATCGGCCTGTAGTTTCAATCTGCGGGAGGAGTCGAGAAGGGTAGACTGAATCCTGGACCATGCGGTTTGGAGGGAAGAAATGCGTTCATCTATGGCTGGTAGTCCAGAAGGGATGTTGGGGATGGGAAGACAGGGAGGGTGGAACCCATAATTTATAAAGAAGGGCGACTCCCGGGTGGCCTCGTTTTTGGCAGAATTGACGGCATACTCTGCCCAAGAAAGGAGTTGAGCCCAATCATCCTGGAAATCGTATATGAAACATCTCAGGAACTTCTCCAGGGATTGATTGATTCTCTCCGTTTGTCCATTGGACTGAGGATGATAGGTGGAAGAGAAAGAAGAAGAGATGCCCAATCTCTTCGTGAAAGCTCTCACAAATTTGGATACGAACTGAGAACCTCTGTCAAAAACAATGGACGAAGGGATCCCATGAATCCGGAAAATCTGCTCCGTAAAGATATCAGCAAGGGCGGGGGAGGTGGGTAATCCTTTAAGTGGAATAAAATGGGACATCTTCGAGAACCTGTCCACAACCACCAAGATAGTGTTCATTCCTCTGGACCTGGGCAACTCCACGATGAAGTCCATCGAAATGTGGGACCAGGGGCGGTCAGGAACTGGAAGAGGTAACAGAAAACCCTGAGGCTTTTGACGGAGAGTCTTACTTTGAGCGCACGTGGGGCAGGCGCGGGTAAACTCCAGAATATCTTGAGACATCCTTGGCCACCAGAAATTCCGACGAATGAGATCAGTAGTCTTCTTAAAACCTGGATGACCTGCAGATTTAGAGGAGTGACCCCAAGACAGGACCTCTGGAACAAATTTGGAAGGTACGAAGAGTTTGTTGTCGGGAACGACCAAGTCCTTGGGAATGCGTCTGGGAGTGCTAAATCTTGTCAAGATTCTTGAAAGAAGACGTGGCGAGAATCCGCTCTTGTGGAAGGATAGTCTCCAAAGGTTCCTTTGGTCTCTCTTCAGAAGAATGTATTTGGGAGAGTGCGTCTGCCTTTACGTTCTTGGTCCCGGGGATATAGGAAAGGTGAAAATCGAATCGAGAAAAAAAAAGAGCCCAACGAGCCTGTCGTGGACCAAGGCGTCAAGCGTTTTCTATGTAAAGTAGGTTCTTGTGGTCCGTGAGAATAGTAAATGGCTCTTTCGACCCCTGCAGCAGGTGTCTCCACTCATGAAGAGCCATCTTCACGGCCAGAAGTTCCCTGTTACCCACGTCATAGTTCCTCTCGGCGGATGAGAAAAATATGCACAGGGATGTAACTTATCTTGAGGCGTGGGTCTCTGAGAAAGAACGGCTCCAGTGCCGCAATCAGAAGCGTCGACCTCCAGGACGAAGGGAAGTTCAATGTTGGGATGACGGAGAATAGGTGCGGATATAAAAGCTTCCTTGAGTGTCTCGAAGTCGGAGATGGCCTCGGATGACCAAGCAGAAGGATCAGCTGCTTTTTTGGTGAGCGCAGTGAGGGGTGCCACAATGGTAGAAAAACTCTGTATAAACTTACGATAGTAATTAGCGAACCCTAAAAAACGTTGTATGGCCTTGAGAGAATTGGGTCTTGGCCATTCAGTGACTGCTTGAAGTTTACCGGAGTCCATCATAAACCCCTCATTGGAAATTATGTACCCCAGGAACGGAGTAGAGGTCTGATGAAAGGTGCACATCTCCAGTTTGGCGTACAAATGGTGTTCACGGAGATGGGAAAGGACGTAGGAGGTGTGGCGTATATGGTCCTGGAGATCTTTGGAAAAAATCAGGATATCATCCAAGTATACTATAACAAAAATATTGAGTACCTTACGAAAGACGTTGTTGATGAAATCCTGGAAGACAGCAGGAGCATTACATAAGCCGAAAGGCATTACAAGATACTTGTAGTGTCCACTACGCGTGTTGAAGGCCGTTTTCCATTCATCCCCCTTCCTGATGCGCACCAGGTTATAGGCACCACATAGATCCAATTTGGAAGAAATCTATAATTTATCGAACAGTTCAGTAATAAGGGGAAGGGGGTAACGATTTTTGATAGTTATGTGGTTCAAACCCCTGTAATCGATGCAAGGCCTCAACGACCCGTCCTTTTTCTTGACGAAGAAAAACCCAGCCCCTGCTGGGGAATTGGAGTGACGAATAAAGCCTTTCTTGAGATTCTCCTGGATATATTCATCCATAGCGTGAGATTCTGGTAACGACAAGGGGTAGGTCTTGGACTTGGGTAGGGAGTAACCAGGAACCAGATCGATCGGACAATCGTAAGTCCTGTGTGGCAGCAAAAGGTCTGACTGTACCTTATTGAAAACGTCCCGGAATTGGTGGTAAACAGAAGGTAGAATAACTTTGGGAACAGAGGTATTGGCCAGCAGTTGATGAGTCTCGTCTGACCCCGGCCTCCAGGAGAAGGGAGCAGAGGAAGTCCAGTCAATGAGAGGATTGTTAAGCTGTAGCCAAGGAAGACCAAGGGTGATGGGTATCCCAGGAGCGTGAATGGCATCGAGAACTAAGATCTCCTTGTGCAGATGTGAGGACAGATGTGAGGACAGAAGCAAGGGAGCCGTCTCTAGGGAGATGTGGGCCGGGGTAAGAGGACGTCCATCGATACCGACGAGTGCGATAGGAACCTTCTTCCTCATGAGCGGTATGCGATTTAACCTGGCGAATTCAAAGTCCACGAAGTTTCCTCCAGCTCCTGAGTCAATGAAAGGGGCGGTAGAAGTCTTGAACTTATCGCCTGAAAGAGAGACTGGAAATTTAAGTTTCTTAGGGAGTTCACCTTTATGAAGGGGACGTGGAGACATTACACCCAGAGAGAGCCCCTTTGTACTCACTGGGTGTTCCGGTTTCCCGGACGCAGTGGACACTCCCGAACCAGATGCTCCATGGATCCGCAGTAGAAACACAATCCCCCGGTGTGGCGGAACTGCCGTATTGGTGTGCAGATGCGTTGTACCCCTAATTGCATTGGCTCTGGCAACTCCAGTGCAGGACGAAGGTGTGGTAGCACTTGGGGGAGCAGGAGTGCTGCTGGGAGTACTGGAGAACGGAACTTGAAAGTTATGGAAGTGAGTGCGCTGACGCTCTGAGCGGCGTACCTGGATACGTTGATCCACTCGGACAGCCAAATCAATGAGGACCTCCAATTGATCCGGCCTGGATTGGCGAGAGAGTTCATCCTTGATGGGATCTGCCAGGCCTTGCCAGAATACGGAGACGAAAGCCTCTTTACCCCAGTTAGTCTCGGCTGCTAGAGTCCGGAATTCCACAGCATACTGTGTCACCATTCGCCGTCCCTGAGTGATCTGGAGAAGAGAAACAGATGCCATCTCCCGACGAGCGGGGGAATCGAATACTTGTTGGAACTCTGCTTTAAATGCCGGGTAATCTTGGGTAAGATCAGAACGTCGCTCCCAAACCGGGGAAGCCCAAGCTAGGTCGCTGCCAGTGAGGAGGTTATAAATGTAGGCTACTTTATTGCGTCCAGTATTGTAGAGATGGGGGGCCATTTCAAACTGGTTTAGGAAACCCCTACATTCTTGCGGTTCACCTGCATAAGGCTTGGGGGGAGGAATCCTTACATCGGAGCTACTAACTGCGCTTGCGGAGTGGGGGCTTACATCTGGCGAGGTCGCGGTCGGTACTCGGTCTGAGAGTACTGCGACCTGGCGTTTAAGTGCCACAATTTGATCCGCCATGGCCTGGTTTTGCTGAAGCAGATTAGAGAGAAACTGTTGAAGTTCGGTCTGGTCTGTGTCTTGTGGGCTCGACAGAATGTTACGCCGGTGCTGCCCGCAGACCAGACCCGTCCCCTGAGCTGAAGGGGGAAGTGGTAATACACGCACCCGCAGCAAAGGGAGCGTGTCCGGAGTGTGGTATAAAGTGTTGCCAGGCCAGGTGTAGTAAGGTAGACAATACTTGCCGGTACCGGTTGTAGAGATAGAGTGAAGAATGCCTTGCCGAGGTCAGGGAGTGGAGAGCGGAGATAGGTCGTAGTCCAAGCCGTGTTCAAGGGGTTACCAGAGTGAGCGTTGTCCAAGGAGTGCCGAGATCGAGAGCCAGAGGGGGTAGTCGTACAAGCCACGTCAGAACCTGTGAAAACACTGAGAGAATCCAGAAGTACTTCCATACAGAGACTATGTCGTGCAAAGACTGAGAGCAGAGAGGAGCTAGATAAAGCAGGAAGGTCCAATTAGGAACGAAGGCGGGACAGGAAGCGCTACAGGGAGATACTGCAGATTGGTGCAGGCATAACAGGCCAGGTGAGTCTTGTTGGTAACCTGAGTATGCTCGTGAGGTGTGCGGGGGCGGAGCCTGATGTCCGGGGGACAGGAAGAAGAGTGTGCAGAATGAGCGCGCTCAATAACGCGTGTACGCGCGTGGACCGAGCCAGTGGATGGTGCAGGTGTGCGTGTGGGAGGGTGTGGGCGCGCCCGGCGCTGAGCAGAGGAATCGCCTAGGGGAGTGATCCCGCGATGGCGGCAGGGGCGGGGAGCCGCAGAGGTCGGTAAGGCAGGATTGTTTTGTGTGTCCAGGGACTCCCTGAGGGGAGAGAGTGCTCTGTGTGGGGAGCGCGGAGGACGCCGATTCCTGACACACGTGAGGCCTTCATCATGACAAATATTGTCTAAAATCTGGGACGTCATCTCTCTTATTGAACGATTGACAAGTTACTTACAAGGCACTGTGAAGGGTTTTGACATCTTTGGTAACACTGGTTGCATCCATTGTTTCCCAACTTGGAAGGGCACAGGAGAGTTTAAGAGGGGGCTAGAGTAATAGATAGAAAATATACACTGGGAGACACAGAAAGTGGAAACAGAAAAGAGAAGACAGAGAGAAAGAAGGCTGCTACCATAAATCAATTAGTCCAAAAAATACATTCCACTAAGTAAAAAAATCATAATTCTTTAAAATGGGATTTTTTGAGATACCAACTCACCTATTACAGAATGGGGGTCCAGAGGGCAAAACAATTGCTTTTAGGGGGGTCATGGCGGTGTAAAAAAAAAACTTTGGAACCACTGCTCTAATCTTTTAATATGAAATAAAGCTCTATTATGTTTTCATGCTTTTATTTCTTCTCTTTCTTACCATTTCATGTGATCTTTTAATTACATTTTGTCAGCAATTGTATGGGTGTCATTCTTTTATTTCCCCATCTTTCTTTGTCAATTTTGTTTCTTTTTCTATTCTGTATAATCCAAATGATATAAAAGTATCATTAGTCCTTCTAAAGAAAGGTAATAATATACTACTTCTAAAGAAAAAGTTATACAAAAGGCATTCATCCTGAGTCAAAGTCAAAATCAATTTGTAGCAAAAGGTTACATTTAAAAGATAACGTTAACATCATATCAGTCAGCAGTTTACACGTTTATGGAGTGTTGCTTCAAACCTCTGCGAAACCCCCAAACTTTATTCGGACTCTTAAAACAGTGACCACCTGGACGTTTTAAGCCCCCACTCCTATGATTATAGTAAACGAGACATACTGTGTAGGAGCCACTGTGTGAAGCTGCAAACGTATCATGTAGAATACCATCAGAACAATGCATATCAGTTTGGATCAGTATTGCTGTGGGAGGGAGATGTGGAGATGGTAAATGGAGCAATGATTGTAGTTAGGGGAGGAGTCATTTGAAGCAAACATTTTGAGATGCAGTATTTGCCATACTCCTTTTCCATTTGATGTGCATTTTCAAGCCAAATATGTAGAGTGGGAAGCAGGTCAAGCTTCTCCTTCCTCCGTTGCGGTATCCAATTTGGCTGCTGCAAAGGATTGTAAGGGTGATCAAAGCTTCATTTGATTCTCTTGTCTTCAGACTTTTCTTCAATTTTCTTTGGTATGTAGCACCCTTATCCACCTCCTAAGGGAGATCTGTTCTTCCCGGATAAGTGCCACATGCCCCCGGTGTAATGGTGCACGTCTGTAGGTTTACAGTGGTCTGAGTGCTCCATGGATGTATAGGAGATTCAACAGGATCTTAGCAGTTCGCTCTTTCAGTGCAGCGCCTCCAGCTTGGAGGGATCTTGTCAGGGACAAGAGTCCTCCCCACAAATACTCCTTTACCATGAACACACAGTAGGCCGATGATGATACAACTGTGTTTATTCAGATATTTCAGCCACTCCATCCACCTCCTTCTTCCCTGGACTGAACCCCGGGGGCTTGAGGCCCCAAGTGCCCATCCTTAGCCCCCTCACCCCCTGATGGGGTAAGGTGGAGTCGCTCCCACTCCTCAGAGGGAGGGGACAGAACATACAATTTAGTGGAGTGCCAACTTTTATACCCGTGGAGGGGTTTGTAACCCTGTCCCATAACAAGGCAGGTCCAGGTACTGACAGGCATCACACCACTGGCATGTGACCCAGTCAGTACCCTCCCAGGTATGATACTCCAACTGCCAGGAGACCGGCACTTGAATAGAGTAACATTATATCTATCTGTTACGCCGGTGCTGCCCGCAGACCAGACCCGTCCCCTGAGCTGAAGGGGGAAGTGGTAATACACGCACCTGCAGCAAAGGGAGCGTGTCCGGAGTGTGGTATGAAGCGTTGCCAGGCCAGGTGTAGTAAGGTAGACAATACTTGCCGGTACCGGTTGTAGAGATAGAGTAATGAATGCCTTGCCGAGGTCAGGGAGTGGAGAGTGGAGATAGGTCGTAGTCCAAGCCGTGTTCAAGGGGTTACCAGAGTGAGCGTTGTCCAAGGGGTGCCGAGATCGAGAGCCAGAGGGGGTAGTCGTACAAGCCGCGTCAGAACCTGTGAAAACACTGAGAGAATCCAGAAGTACTTCCATACAGAGACTATGTCGAGCGACGAGTGATGGGAAGCACAGGCATAATAAAGCTGGGCAGGCCAATGGGAAAAGGGGGCAGGCCTGGAGGACTGCAAGGAGTCCTCCCTGATAGGAGGGAGATGTTACAGCCCAGCTGAGTGTAATCCTTGATTTGCATGGAACTGTGTGATGCTTGGGGGCAACGCCTCACTGCAGGAGCAGTGGTTAAAAGTGCTCTGTTAGGCGTGTGCTCTGTAAGCTGGGAATGCATGCACATAACGTCTGGGGCTGGCGTGCGTGTAGGTGTGCGTGCAGGAGGGCGTGGGCGCGCCCGGTGCTGAGCAGAGGAATCGCAGAGGGGAGTGATCCTGCGACGGCGGCACGGGCGAGGAGCCGTGGAGGCCGGTAAGGCAGGATTGTTTTGTGTGTCCAGGGGCTCCCTGCAGAGAGGACGTGCTCTGTGTGGGAAGCGAGGAGAACGCCGATTCCTGACACTATCCAGGTTGCAACTGCAAGCTAGACCCTTTGCAGGATTAAACCCCAACACTGCCTATTCTTATCAGGACTTATAGTGTTAATGCCAGGGGAAAGGCTATAGCGAGGGTCACTAGGCTACAGGTATTTTAACGTCTATCGAATTCAGTAAATTTGAGCAAATCTCAAGCTGAACAAGCTCCTCACCCCACCACATGCAGCACTTATCATCTGAGATCTGACTCCAAAAGACTGTTCATGATCCCAAGGTTCAGCAAAGTATCCAGCCTTCTCTTACCATGCACCCCTAATCTGGTCTGTAACTGCTACATATGCCTATAATATATATTATCTTTAACTGTGCATTCAATTTCTTGTATATAATGTATACTCTGTTCACTTATATAACTATGTATTTGTAACCATGTATTATTTGTCATCATAACTCTATGCCCAGGACATACTTGAAAACGAGACGTAACTCTCTGGTAAAACATTTTATAAATAAATAATATGGCCATAACTCAGAGCAATATCCAAAACAATGCAAATGTTAAAAGTGAAAAAGAAAATACTTAAAAACCAATAGTGAGTAGTGCATCTTAAAAGCAGCAGTTCAAGCAATATCCTACATGTGTGGTTTTTTTTTTTTTAAATAAATCAGTGCTGTACTATGAGAAAATACATGTAGCACTTGTAGGATATTGCTTGAACTGCTGCTTTAAGCGCCCTCTACTTTTTAACAAAAAAAATATGTAACGCCTACTTAGAATGAGATATTGACAGGGTAGGAAATAGCAATATGAGGAACATGTAGGGACATAGGCCCATGTCCACAAAAGGGTGTGACACTGTAGCATGTCTTTACTCCCATTGATATGAATGGGAGCGTACACATGCTAAAGCTTAGCACCTTTTTGTGGATCTGAGCAATAGACATCAACTGTAGTGCAGGTCTACAGAAGAGGAATGACAGATTGGAATCAGGGCTTGAGAGCCCCGCATTCATGCCCTTTCATCTTACACACTGGAACAAGGGTGGCCAACTTCAGCGCTCAAGAGCCACCAACAGGTCAGGTTTTAAGGATACCCCTGCTTCAGCACATCTCAGTCAAAAGCCTGAGCCACCAGTGCTAAAGCAGGGATATCCTTAAAAGCTGACCTGTTGGTGGCTTTCGAGGACTGGAGCTGGCCTCTCCTATATTAGAATAACAAGTCTCCCAAGTTCAAGGGTTATTTGCTGATCTGGCCTTGATCATTATCACACGGCTATAAAGCTAACCTGGCTACCAATTTCCAGGAAAAAGTGTTCCACAAAGAATACAGTGAGGGTTTTATTTGATGTCCAGGGATATATAGTGAGCAAATTAACAGCAAGTTGTTCTGTTTTCCCCCAATGTCTTGCTTTACAGGCTCCTTCTGATTAGCAAAGCAAACAATGTCTCTGCAGTGTGCTTTTCTCTGCAATAGTCCTTGTTTGCCAGAGCCCAGCCTTCTCTGTCATGCAGAAGCTAATTTAATTGGCTTCAGGGGACACATTAGGAGGTGGGGCTGGGGAGAGGCTGGTGCAGCAAATCAGTTTCACTCACAGACTACAGGAAAGGCATGTCTGATGCCACACACTCTGTCCTACAGCCTTTTATCTTAAGAGGTGTGCAAACTACAATGAGGATTTAAAAAAAAAAAAAAGCGAATGAAGGAGATAAATTGATAGAAAAATTGCAAAACAGCAAAGATAAAGTTATGCTTATCTAGGTCATGCTGTGATAAAAAAACAACTCTATTTTTTATTTTTCTATGCTGTTTTTATCTCTGTCACGTATACCACGACCCGTGTGCACGTGACTTCTGTATGAGACTGGTGTTAATAACATCCAGCTAACTCGCTAACCTCCCCGCAGGGCACTAAAAGAAGCAATAACTCCCCCAAAATGAATTTTGGGGGTTTGTTTTATATGTATTGGGGGTCGGGGGTTGGGGGTTTTTCTGTATGTATTTGGGGGTTGGGGAGATTATTTTATATGTATTTGGGGGAGGTGGGGGCTTTTATATATATTTGGAGGATGGGGATATTTTATATGTATTTTGTGGGGGGATTGTCTGTCGGGGATGGAGGGAATTAGTGAGGAGGGGGGATTGAGTGAGAGTGGGGTAATTGATGGAGGGGGTGGGAGATTGAGAGGAGAGAGTGAGGAAAATAGGGAGTAAGAGTGAGATGAAGGGGAGAGAAATACATGCGGGAGGGGAAGGTATTGTGTGAGAGTGGAGTAATTGATGGAGGGGGTGAGTGAGGAAGAGAGGGAGTGGGACGGAGGGGAGAGAAATAGATGGGAAGAGGGGGGAAATAGAGGGGCTCGTGAGGTGAGAAGGGGGCCCCAGTCGTAACTCTAGTCCTGTGTCCCGGGAAATCTGTCTTCGGTCCTGCCTGTGTGATTACCAGCAGTGGTTGTAGCATATACAGAAAAATATTGATGCAATAGCGCCTCCCGAGGTCAGTGTTAAGAATACACCTCAATGTGCCAGAATGGAGGGCAAATGTGTTTATTCTGTAATGAACCCAGCCACATGAAACAGTGTCCCTTCAGGCATCATGATGAAGATGAGGATGCCTCCTATATGGTCCCAGAAACAAGACGCACCCACGAAATAACCATAGGATGTTTGGGGTGCCTAGACGCTAGGCACACGGAAGAGTTCTGTCCCTACGTCCTTAAACATGAATGCTGCCATCAAGAGCAGGTCCAGCTGAATGCCGAATATTTCCACTAGCTACTGCAAATGTAACAGAAGCAGGGTGGAAAGCAAGCAAAGCATTCTGGGTGTACTGAAGCAAAGAAGGAGACCTTAGTGTCCCTGATGTGTCAGATTCTTCCAAAGTAAATAGGAAGAGGGGGGGGGGGAAGAGATTCTCAGCTTACTGTGCAAGTTACAGACAAGCTCACAGATGACGCTGCGACATCAGAAGGGGGCCCGAGATTCCCTTCAGCCTAGAGCGACTGGCAGATTTGTCCCGTAATGGTGGAATCTCCAGGGGGCCCAAGGCAGAAGTTGTATGCCTTGAAGAGGTGTCTATCCAGTTCTGACCATGAGCAACCCTCAACAAACAATACCAGGGAAGTGGAGCTGGAACAAATAAGTGACGATCCCTTCACCAGCCCTGAAGATCTACTGCAAGCTGCCAGACATGAATGTGAACTCCGTGAATAATTGGAAAACAACTGAGCAATCAATGACAAGATACAAAGAGGCCTCTGTTCCTTGCTCTCCTTGAGTATGCAACTTGGGAAATAGAACGTCGCTTGCATAGTGACTTAGAGGACCTGATGACTGAGCTGGAGAGTGCAAACGCTGCTATTAACGCCATAGATGAGAAACTAAGCCACTCTGATGAAACTATTGCTGACTGGAAGCAAAAGTATGAGGAGGCTTAGGCAGACCTGATGTAAGAAGAAGGCCCTCTGTCTCAGTATAGAGTTTGAACTCAGAAGTCTTGCAGTCTCAGCACAGAGCTGGGAATCTCTCAACGGGAGTTTTGCAGTCTAAGTACAGACCTGGGAGTCTCTCAGAAAGAGATTCACAGTCTTGATACAAAGCTGGATGTCTCCCAAAAAGAGGTTCACAGTAGCAGTACTGATCTAGAAGTCTCACGCCAGGAGATCCAAAGTCTCAGCAGAGGTGTATAAATGGAAGGATGATTACGAAAAGGTCCTGAATGTTTTAGTGATGGTACAAGGAGAGCACAAAAACCTTAAGAGGTTTCAAATCTGACTGACCAAGTCAGTGAAAGAAATGAGAAGGTTCACGAAGTAAAAAAGGTGAGAAAAAAATGAAGAAAAGTTGGAAGTGCAGTTAGCACTGAAAGAAGCAGAAGGCGCTTTGAAGCAGTAAAATAGCAAATCCCGTTGTCTTCACGTGGAACTTTCTCAGATCAGAGCAGACAGAAAGAAAGGAGAGAAGTGTTCTAACATTTCAAAAACACTACAGAGCTCTTATCCATGTTAGGATGGAGAAAGAAAGGTATCAGCACAAACGCTCCTCAGTAGTCGTCATACAGGCCGCCTACAGAGGAATGAAAGCTGGTCATCTTTAATGCCAGAATAAAGCAGCCTGTATTCTTCAGTGCTACAATTGGCTTTCCAGGAACGATTAACCGAATTACAAGAAGTGCCACACACATCCAGTCATGCTACCGTGCCCACATGATCCAAACCAGATTCCTTAAGATTTAGTCTTTGTCTAGAATGAGACAGAAGTATATCTGTCGTTGCACACAGAAAGATGCAACACTGGTTGTCTAGTCATCTTTGGAAGTGAAAAATGCACAAGACTACAGGTTTGCCAACTGCAAAAAAAACTGTGTGCATGTGTGTGTGCCGAGCACGCACATTTTAAGTGAAATTTCTTTTTCTTTTGTCACTGTTTTGTCACAGAAATTGTATTTGTAATGGTGATGTTTTTAATTAAAAATCAAAACACAATTTTAGTGCCAAATAACAAAGAAGTTCACGGCACCCCCCACCCCCCCCCCCCCATTTTTACCTATTTGCACTTTTATATGTATAGTAACTGTGAATTCCTTGTGTGCATCTGTGTGTGTGTGTCTCTGTGTGTGTGTATTCTGCATTTGCACAGGGACGCGGTGCTGGCGCCTATTGCGCAGGTACGCCCATTCGGCGCCTACTGCACAGGTGCGCCAAGCCAGCGGCAATGGCTCCTGTGTATGCGCCCTGAGCGCGGGAGGCCTCCGCATGCGCATTGAGCTGCCAACACTGATGGCCTCTTCTGCCAGCAGTGACGTCACTTCCATGGCTGCACTTCTGTCACCATGAAGGTGATTTACTCCAAGGGAAATTTTCATTTGGTAGGTGCCAGCAATTAAGTTTCACTTCAAAAATAGAAGCCACGGGTAATGGCTAGATGTGACGAGAACTACATCAAGGTTGCTGTACTAGAAATTAAGGATCCTCAACCAGACACAAGTGACCTTTCTGCTATAGGCTGGGATCCCCTGTATTGAAGGACTTTCAAGACGGTTCTACTATAGTAGAGATACCCAACTAGACGTCACTTGGGACACCCCACTTATTGGAGAAGCGTACAGACTGGCTAAATGTATGCATTGAGAAAGAGAGGCCCAAGACTAGAAGTCTGACGACTGCAGAGGAGAGATATCCAGGGTTACAAACAGAGTTGATGGGAACTCCATGTCACAGGAGACCAGGTACTTACCCATTTAACTCACACACTTTGCCAGGTTTGTGAAACCTGGCACCTCTTGCTTCAGCATGGCATTGGGCATGTGCGACAAAACCGCCATCATGCTTATTTGTCATGCAAAGCTCCTGCAGGGTTGGGGCCTCTCTGTCTAGAGAGGTGACAATTTGCCAGGATGGCCTGTATTTCGTCACAGGACACTGGTACTTCACACAAGCATCTTATTTAAATGGCTTTCACACCCCTGGCAACTAGTGTCACTTTGATCTATGGAAATAGGGTTAGACTCACCCGCACCAAAGCCCAGGTGGTCAGGCTCCCCCTTCTCCCCCCTTCTCTGTCTTGCAGGACAAATACCCTGCCTGAGTTAATGTATAAAGTTTAACCATATTTTAAAACCCTGCTGCTTAATAAAATAATACAATATACTTTCATACATTCTGCTGCTAAAATGTGTTGTAGGAAATAGAGTGTAAACTAAACTGTTCTCCTTACACTAGCCTTTATTTCTTACACACAGCAAACTGGATCTTTAAACATTTTAACTTTACTTTTAAAACTCCCACAGCCTTATCTTAATAAAACACTCTCAGCCTTATTCTTAGCTGGAGTAAACCCCAAACTTTTATACTAGGTTTAGGGGGTTTGGTCAAACACTGGGCACCCCCTCATTACACTGGGGACCCCGGTGTATGTTTCAGGGACACATTAACCCCTTCATGCCCCATTTACATTTACTCTCGGTGCTGCAGCAGGACCCCCTACTGGTGAGTTGCAAGAACATTTCCAGGGTATGAGGTTGCCTGGAGCAATGTACTTTGACTGTATCCGAGAATCTCACTCGATTCCCGGATGCAATTTTTGGGGTATCCCATAACTCCGGAACCCCGATACATAGACACATTTTGTCTAGACTTTCTCCGGCAAACCCACCCTGAAACTTACAACCTAGAAATCTCCTGGTCCCAGCACCCCAGGAAAGGCAAAACACAGAAAAATATTTATTGTCGCATAATTTGCACACAGTCACAGTAATGCATGCTGTGACAAAGTACCTTCTTGCTCTGTACCTTTTGTCCAAGGATCATCACTTTCACACAGCCTTCCAGGTAGAGGAGACAGTCTTCTGACACAGAGGTGAAAAGCTTGGCCTGTCTATTTTGCCATACAAATGCTACAGCAGATAACAGGAGTAAATCAAACAAACAAAACAAAAGTCTTTTTCTCAGCATAACACAGCTTTTTAGCACACCCTCCTCTTGAGAGTAAAACAGCCCTGTCTTGCTCTGTTTAGAGCAACGTTTTAATCATCTCCCTGCTCAATCAGCTGCTCCAGTCCTTTGAAAGCTGGGAGAGCTAGAAGTCCCGGTCTGGATTACCCTTGGTAAATCTCCAAACCGTGGAGTGGAGCAGAAACCTTGCACTAATTTAGGGCCTAATATCCTCTTTTCACTACTGTTCCCTCATATCTGTCACATATCATCCCCTCCAGCTCAGACCTAGTGGGGTGAGCGACCGTGCACACCAGAGAATGCATTCTTGACAAGCCATCTGCTTTCCCCTGTCTACTGCATGTCCTGTGTTCCACTGAGAATTTGTAGGGTTGCAGACTGGGAAACCAGCGTGTCACTCTGCTATTTTTCTCCCTATTCTGATACATCCAGGTTAGGGGTGCGTGGTCTGTAACCAGCCATAATTTTCTGCCTAACAGGTAGTACTTAAGACTGTCTACTGCCCACTTTATTGCAAGACACTCTTTTTCAACTATGGAGTAGTTTCTTTCGTGTGGGTTAAGTTTTCTGCTTAGGTACAAGATAGGATGTTCTTCATTCTGGTTCTCTTGTGAAAGGACTGCACCAAGCCCTACGTCCGATGCATCGGTTTGCAAAATAAATTCCCTAGCAAAATTGGGGGTTACTAACACTGGTTGGGCACATATGGCTTCTTTCAACGACCTGAATGCTTGTTCTAGTTCTGGGGACCATTTTACCATAACTGGAGCTCTTGCCTTTGTCAGATCAGTTAAGGGACATGCAAGGGTAGCAAAGTTATAGATAAACCTCCGGTAATATCCAACTAGGCCAAGGAAAGTTCTCACTTGTTTCTTGGTGACTGGCCGGGGCCAATTCCTTATGGCTTCCACTTTAGCCATTTGAGGTTTCAGTAACCCTCTACCAATAGAATATCCTAAATATTTGGCTTCCTCTAAGCCAATTGTACACTTCCTTGGGTTAGCCGTTAACCCCGCAGAGTAAATCGAGTTTAACACTGCTTGTACTTTTGGAAGGTGGGATTCCCAATCTTCCGTATGTATCACTACATCGTCTAAATATGCAGCTGCATATAATGTATGTGGCCTTAATATTCTGTCCATCATCCTTTGAAAAGTGGCAGGAGCCCCATGCAGACCAAACGGCAACACCTTGTATTGGAAAAGACCATCAGGAGTAGAAAAGGCAGTCTTTTCCTTTGCCTGCTCTGTGAGTGGAACCTGCCACTAACCCTTGGTCAAATCTAGTGTGGTGAGGTAACAGGCTTTCCCAAGTCTCTGCACTAGCTCATCAGCCCTTGGCATGGGGTAGGAATCAAATTTTGAGATATCATTCAGCTTGCGATAATCGTTACAAAACCTTACAGTCCCATCAGGCTTTGGTACAAGCACAATAGGGCTGCTCCAGTCACTTTGTGACTCCTCAATCACCCCAAGCTCTAGAATTTTCTTAACCTCTGCTCTAATGGCCTCTCTACGAGCTGCAGGTATTCTATAAGGTTAAGATTGACCCTTTTTCCTGGTTCAGTTATAATGTCATGCCTAATAACCCTAGTCCTTCCTGGAACTGCGGAGAATACCTTTTTATTTAATTTAACAAATTCTTTGACTTCCCGTGCCTGGTGTATAGACAGGGCCTTTGATATGTTCACTTCTGGATCTGGGTTTTTCCTAGCGGGGAAGGCAATGGTTTCCACAGTAATTAGAACCTCCCTTTCTTTCCAGGGCTTGAGTAAGTTCACATGGTATATTTGTACAATATATTGTATTGTATGTCTTTATTTATATAGCGCCATTAATGTACATAGCGCTTCACAGCAGTAATACACGTGGTAATCAAATAAATAACAGATAATATAAATAACAGATCATGGGAATAAGTGCTTTAGACATAAAAGAGGTAGATGTCCCATGGGGTCCAAAAAACGGAGCACAGCCAAATCTGAGAGTGGGGCCACAAACCAGCAAAAACATTAAAATATATTTATTGAATAACAAATGAGGGGTGCAGGGTAACTCTGACGCGTTTCGGGAACAAGTCCCTTTGTCAAAGAGTTAATGTGTGTCTGTGTATTCTCCCTGTTAAATGTGTGATCCCCCGCCCCCAACAATGACGTCACGCGATCGAAATCTCGCACGAGTAGCGCTGTAGCATCTCCTATTGGTGAAGACAGGTGACCAATGAGGCGCCTTGGTGAAGCTCGCCTCTCGTGTGGGTTGGGAATAAGGGGAGGCACCCAAAGGGGAGTGTATGTAGTGTGTAAAAGACATAGAAATAGGTAATTAAAACCGCAGTAAAAGCTGCTGAGGGACATAACAAAACAAGTTAAATAAAACACAAATAATCACAATATTATAGCATAGGAGGAACAAGCCAAGAATAATACTTAGTCAATCTATAAAAAGCATCAATTAAAGTGGGCTTGGCTGAGTATAGATAGGGTAATGTATATTAATCCATGCCACAATATTAAGGCTAAAAGATAGTCATAAAGTGGTATAGTGATATGAAATGCAAAAAATGCAAATAATGCTCTTTCTAAACCTTAAACATTATAATATATGATCATCTAGACACATTAGATTAGAGCCATATTAATATACAGAAATAGAAGATAATCAATGGACATTACATAAATGAAAAGATCACTGAACACCAATGAACACCAAGTAGTTATCAAAATGGAGATTAACATGTCTAAATGTCATAAATGATGAGAAGGGGAATTGAGGGAGGGGGGGAGGGGGAGGGGGGAAGGGGGGAGAGGGGAGAGAGGAGGGAGGAAGGGGGAGGGGGGAGGGGGAAGGGGGAGGGGGGAGGGAGAGGGGGAGGGAGGGAGGGGGGATGGGGCATAATCAAAGATCAGCAAAAGGCATACAAATGCAGCAGAATTTATTCATATAGGAAATTAAGGGAGACCATATCAGAGGAAATGCTTCCATTTCCAGGCCTTGAGTAAGTTCACATGGTATATTTGTACAATATATTGTATTGTATTGTATGTCTTTATTTATATAGCGCCATTAATGTACATAGCGCTTCACAGCAGTAATACACGTGGTAATCAAATAAATAACAGATAATATAAATAACAGATCGTGGGAATAAGTGCTTTAGGCATAAAAGTAACATTAAGGAAGAGGAGTCCCTGCCCCGAGGAGCTTACAGTATATAAGTGTAGCCCCGAGGTAAAATTTGGCTCCCTGACCTTCCTCCGCGCTTACCGGGTGGTCGTGGGTGCCGCCGGAGGCAGCGGTGGACCCGCCGGGAGAACGCGAGGGTGGGGGCCATTGCAGGGAGCGGTGCAGGCTGGTTGCCGGGGACGCGATCGGGCCGTCGCTAGGGCCGCGATCGCGTTGCCACCGGCTCGGCGGCTAGGAGAGAGTGCGCCGCCATTGCGCGTAGGTTCGCGCATGCGCAGGAGGCGGCCAGCGCGCGATAGGACTCCAGGGCTAGGGAGAGGTCGCGCGAGAGTAGGGAAGAGGATAGGAAGGTTGAGGCGGCCATTAGGGGTTCGCGCATGCGCGAGGGAAGCGCGCACGCGGCCCCAATGCATTAGGCAGCCCCTGGGAACTACAATTCCCAGGAGGCTTAGGGAGGCAGAGGTCAGGTGCTCCCTAGTGGCCAATAGGGCTGAAGGAAGCTCAGCCCGGGAAAAGAGATACATTTCCCGGGCTTTGCAACAGCAGTCAGGCAGAGGAGAAGGAAGGAGTAGGAAGGGTGCAGGGAGCGCGTGGCTCCTGCATCAGGTAAGGGTCCTCCCTAGATTCCCAGGCAGGCCCCAATTCCCGGGTAGAGGGCAGGGGGTATCTGAAGAGGGACGCCTTAGCTAGGGAGGTGACCCTTGAGTGTGGAAGGTGCTGGTTTGGCAGTGTCGCAGCGGAGAGTGCTGTGGGCACTGTCAAAGAGGCACGGTGTGCTAGCAGTGTGTTTGCTGCGGGATCCAGGGGCTGGGTGTGATTGCAGCTGCCTGTGAGTAGTGTCGCTGTACGTGCTGGGCACAGTGCGTGCAGTGGGTGTGAAGTGTGGATCCCTGCAGGCTGACAGTGTGTGCGGTGTGTCAGCTGCAGGTGAGTTGGGAATAGTTAGTAGCAGTTACAGTTAGGACTGGGTAGCTAGGGGAAGGGGGGGCAGGTCATGTCCACAGGCCCTAGGAGTTTCCCTCAAGCCATCCCAGGTTGCGGTTCCTCAGGGACAGGCCCTAGGTTAGGGTTGCTGTCGCTCTAGCAGTGGTTAGTGATAGGGATAGCGGCGGTTGCTGTTCCCACGCGGTTGGTGTTGCCGTGGTCCGGTTGCAGTTCCCGTTGAGCGGTGGGACCCTCGTTGGGGTCCACCGGCAGAGTACCTGGAAAGGATCAGATGGACGTCTGACCCTTTGAGAAGAAAGTTGCGGTCCCGAGCATCGGAGTGCTCGGAAGGTATCTTCATTATTATAAAGTGCACCAACTGGGCCCTAGCTTAATATAGTGACTGCGCAGTCACCCACGACCTCCGTAGGAGTTACGAGACATTGGGTGTGGGGTGATCACAGGACACTTGGTTGGGGAACACCAGACATTGGGTTGAGGTGATGCGGGTAGAGCATCAGGTTAGGTTATGTGATGTTATGTAATGAGTTATATGTGTGTGTTAAGTAAAGTGTTAGTTATTGTTTTATCGTATACGAGTGTCATTGTATTTCTTACTCAGGGCTATCTTTCCTAACGGGGGATCCTGGGTAAGTGGAGGCGCTGCACCAAGTAAGGGTAAGGGTTTTCCCCAGGCTCCCAGCTAGCGGAGGCTCAGATCTCCTGGAGCCACACAGGTTATGCAGTACCAGTAGTCCTTTAGAGCAGGTGTGTTGCAGGGAAAGGGACCGGTTAGACCACGAGGGGCCAATGTGAGATTGGGTGGGTCGGCCGGTTCACAAAAAGGGCTACATTTGGAGGCGCTGCTGAGAGATCAGACCTGGGGTGCCCTGTATGTTTTTTGTTCTAAATTTGTGTCCTATTTTTGTTCCGCCATGGGGAAGCCCTCAAGGCGGAGGAAGCCACGTGCTAAGTTCCCGGCCGCGCGGGAAAATGTTGCCAACAGTCATCCAGGACTGGCGGGAAAACCCGAGCCCCGCCCCCACACTGTGAGTGACTTAGTACAGAGCTCGCAACACTCCCTGGAAGAGAGTACTGGACACAGAGAAAATTGCTCGCCGTCGTATGGACTCTGGCAGACCAAGGCTGGGAGCGTATCCTTTTTGTTGTGTCCATGTACAATACAAACATTGAGTCTCTGGGGTAGTATGGACCTTAATATTTTGGCGTGCATGGTAAAAATGCGGTTGGAAGATGCGAACGAGGAGGGGTACCTAGGCTGTTTTTGTAACCAAGGTGACTGCTCGTCTTGTAATTTGGCTTGGGGGCGTATATGTGGCTACTGCAGGGTACCGACCCTGCAACCCGTGGTGGAGGTGTTTACAGGACCGTCCGAGGAGGAGGGCCCAAGTGCCTTCGTGAACACTCCAGACCCTCTCAAAGGGGACATGCAGGCGGCGGAACCAGCCGATGAAGAAGAGGAGGAGCCGGATCTCTCTCCTGAAGTAAGTGATGCGTGTCCCCAGTTTGTTCTACTACCAGAGGCCGCCGGGGACCCGTGTGTCCAGACCACTGTGGCAGACCCTCTCAAAGGGGACGTGCAAATGGAGGAGCAGGAACTTCTGATGGCGGAACCTGCGGAGGAAGAGGCGCCTGATGGTGCTACCGAGGTGGGTGAAGCCGCTCCTGAATTGTCCACTTCAGCGATGGAGGTGGTGGAGGGCCCGTGTGCCCAAGTGAACTTGCCAGACGCTGAGGCGGAGCCGCTGAAGGCGGAGCTCCAGATGGCGGAACCCCAGATGTCGGTTCCAGATCCGGTTCCCGAGCAGGAACCACCGAGACCAGAACCCCAAGTCCCGGAAGGCCAGGGTAAGGTGTTTATACCCCCGCCCTTGTGCGATGATTCTAGCGACCCACCAAGCGTGGTGATGCGCCTCCCGGCGGACCACTCCAGTGAGGTCACCGAGGCAACCGCCTCAACTGATCCAGACCATGATGTGGGCCCGTGTGCCCTGCAACGGCCAGTCCGGCCTATCAACGAGGTACCAGCGGTCCCAGGCGTGGGATCAGTACCTGCCGATACCGACCGGGGTAAGTTGACTGCCCCAGGGGTGTCGGGTGTGAGCTCCCCGGTGATCGTGGAGCCTGGTGACTCCAAAGGTAGGGTCACCCGGGCGATGGGCTCACCCCGGCATCGCGTCCTGGTGGAGGTGTCTCCCCCAGAAGATCTCTGCGGATCGTGGAACGACTCCGACCTCATCAAGGGATCCGGTGTAGCGGACCGGAGCGACCCATACTCCTGTGAGAGGAGTCTCCAAACGGGCCTACCCGAAGAAGTGGTGCCGTCCGCGGACGAAGTCACCGTTAAAGGGATTGTTGGAGCGGACAAAGACTCTGTTGAGACCGCTCTGGTAGTTGTGGCCTCTCCCAGGTGCGCGATGGAGCGCTATGTTCGCCATGTGGTGGATCGAGGAAAGAGACTGAGCCTCCCTGTCTCCCGTGAGACGAGACCGGAGGAACCGGAAAGGGTCAATACCCAGGACCCCGTACATTTTTTTCTGCGAGAGGGAGAAGGTGGGTTGGTGCAAGGGACAGGTCTTGAGCTCCAAAAGACTCACAGGAGTCAAGGTGGGATACTCTCATCCAGTCTGTTAGGGGCACTCCAATCTGAGACTCAGCTGGCCTCGGGTATCCATATGAGTATTGATGACAAAATGCATGCTACATGTGAGATGATTTATGCCATGTATTTTCCATTATATAATTCTCTGTACGGTTGCTACCCAAGCGAGGGCGTTGGGATTCTGCGAAGGGGAGAATGTAGCCCCGAGGTAAAATTTGGCTCCCTGACCTCCCTCCGCGCTTACCGGGTGGTCGTGGGTGCCGCCGGAGGCAGCGGTGGACCCGCCGGGAGAACGCGAGGGTGGGGGCCATTGCAGGGAGCGGTGCAGGCTGGTTGCCGGGGACGCGATCGGGCCGTCGCTAGGGCCGCGATCGCGTTGCCACCGGCTCGGCGGCTAGGAGAGAGTGCGCCGCCATTGCGCGTAGGTTCGCGCATGCGCAGGAGGCGGCCAGCGCGCGATAGGACTCCAGGGCTAGGGAGAGGTCGCGCGAGAGTAGGGAAGAGGATAGGAAGGTTGAGGCGGCCATTAGGGGTTCGCGCATGCGCGAGGGAAGCGCGCACGCGGCCCCAATGCATTAGGCAGCCCCTGGGAACTACAATTCCCAGGAGGCTTAGGGAGGCAGAGGTCAGGTGCTCCCTAGTGGCCAATAGGGCTGAAGGAAGCTCAGCCCGGGAAAAGAGATACATTTCCCGGGCTTTGCAACAGCAGTCAGGCAGAGGAGAAGGAAGGAGTAGGAAGGGTGCAGGGAGCGCGTGGCTCCTGCATCAGGTAAGGGTCCTCCCTAGATTCCCAGGCAGGCCCCAATTCCCGGGTAGAGGGCAGGGGGTATCTGAAGAGGGACGCCTTAGCTAGGGAGGTGACCCTTGAGTGTGGAAGGTGCTGGTTTGGCAGTGTCGCAGCGGAGAGTGCTGTGGGCACTGTCAAAGAGGCACGGTGTGCTAGCAGTGTGTTTGCTGCGGGATCCAGGGGCTGGGTGTGATTGCAGCTGCCTGTGAGTAGTGTCGCTGTACGTGCTGGGCACAGTGCGTGCAGTGGGTGTGAAGTGTGGATCCCTGCAGGCTGACAGTGTGTGCGGTGTGTCAGCTGCAGGTGAGTTGGGAATAGTTAGTAGCAGTTACAGTTAGGACTGGGTAGCTAGGGGAAGGGGGGGCAGGTTATGTCCACAGGCCCTAGGAGTTTCCCTCAAGCCATCCCAGGTTGCGGTTCCTCAGGGACAGGCCCTAGGTTAGGGTTGCTGTCGCTCTAGCAGTGGTTAGTGATAGGGATAGCGGCGGTTGCTGTTCCCACGCGGTTGGTGTTGCCGTGGTCCGGTTGCAGTTCCCGTTGAGCGGTGGGACCCTCGTTGGGGTCCACCGGCAGAGTACCTGGAAAGGATCAGATGGACGTCTGACCCTTTGAGAAGAAAGTTGCGGTCCCGAGCATCGGAGTGCTCGGAAGGTATCTTCATTATTATAAAGTGCACCAACTGGGCCCTAGCTTAATATAGTGACTGCGCAGTCACCCACGACCTCCGTAGGAGTTACGAGACATTGGGTGTGGGGTGATCACAGGACACTTGGTTGGGGAACACCAGACATTGGGTTGAGGTGATGCGGGTAGAGCATCAGGTTAGGTTATGTGATGTTATGTAATGAGTTATATGTGTGTGTTAAGTAAAGTGTTAGTTATTGTTTTATCGTATACGAGTGTCATTGTATTTCTTACTCAGGGCTATCTTTCCTAACGGGGGATCCTGGGTAAGTGGAGGCGCTGCACCAAGTAAGGGTAAGGGTTTTCCCCAGGCTCCCAGCTAGCGGAGGCTCAGATCTCCTGGAGCCACACAGGTTATGCAGTACCAGTAGTCCTTTAGAGCAGGTGTGTTGCAGGGAAAGGGACCGGTTAGACCACGAGGGGCCAATGTGAGATTGGGTGGGTCGGCCGGTTCACAAAAAGGGCTACATTTGGAGGCGCTGCTGAGAGATCAGACCTGGGGTGCCCTGTATGTTTTTTGTTCTAAATTTGTGTCCTATTTTTGTTCCGCCATGGGGAAGCCCTCAAGGCGGAGGAAGCCACGTGCTAAGTTCCCGGCCGCGCGGGAAAATGTTGCCAACAGTCATCCAGGACTGGCGGGAAAACCCGAGCCCCGCCCCCACACTGTGAGTGACTTAGTACAGAGCTCGCAACACTCCCTGGAAGAGAGTACTGGACACAGAGAAAATTGCTCGCCGTCGTATGGACTCTGGCAGACCAAGGCTGGGAGCGTATCCTTTTTGTTGTGTCCATGTACAATACAAACATTGAGTCTCTGGGGTAGTATGGACCTTAATATTTTGGCGTGCATGGTAAAAATGCGGTTGGAAGATGCGAACGAGGAGGGGTACCTAGGCTGTTTTTGTAACCAAGGTGACTGCTCGTCTTGTAATTTGGCTTGGGGGCGTATATGTGGCTACTGCAGGGTACCGACCCTGCAACCCGTGGTGGAGGTGTTTACAGGACCGTCCGAGGAGGAGGGCCCAAGTGCCTTCGTGAACACTCCAGACCCTCTCAAAGGGGACATGCAGGCGGCGGAACCAGCCGATGAAGAAGAGGAGGAGCCGGATCTCTCTCCTGAAGTAAGTGATGCGTGTCCCCAGTTTGTTCTACTACCAGAGGCCGCCGGGGACCCGTGTGTCCAGACCACTGTGGCAGACCCTCTCAAAGGGGACGTGCAAATGGAGGAGCAGGAACTTCTGATGGCGGAACCTGCGGAGGAAGAGGCGCCTGATGGTGCTACCGAGGTGGGTGAAGCCGCTCCTGAATTGTCCACTTCAGCGATGGAGGTGGTGGAGGGCCCGTGTGCCCAAGTGAACTTGCCAGACGCTGAGGCGGAGCCGCTGAAGGCGGAGCTCCAGATGGCGGAACCCCAGATGTCGGTTCCAGATCCGGTTCCCGAGCAGGAACCACCGAGACCAGAACCCCAAGTCCCGGAAGGCCAGGGTAAGGTGTTTATACCCCCGCCCTTGTGCGATGATTCTAGCGACCCACCAAGCGTGGTGATGCGCCTCCCGGCGGACCACTCCAGTGAGGTCACCGAGGCAACCGCCTCAACTGATCCAGACCATGATGTGGGCCCGTGTGCCCTGCAACGGCCAGTCCGGCCTATCAACGAGGTACCAGCGGTCCCAGGCGTGGGATCAGTACCTGCCGATACCGACCGGGGTAAGTTGACTGCCCCAGGGGTGTCGGGTGTGAGCTCCCCGGTGATCGTGGAGCCTGGTGACTCCAAAGGTAGGGTCACCCGGGCGATGGGCTCACCCCGGCATCGCGTCCTGGTGGAGGTGTCTCCCCCAGAAGATCTCTGCGGATCGTGGAACGACTCCGACCTCATCAAGGGATCCGGTGTAGCGGACCGGAGCGACCCATACTCCTGTGAGAGGAGTCTCCAAACGGGCCTACCCGAAGAAGTGGTGCCGTCCGCGGACGAAGTCACCGTTAAAGGGATTGTTGGAGCGGACAAAGACTCTGTTGAGACCGCTCTGGTAGTTGTGGCCTCTCCCAGGTGCGCGATGGAGCGCTATGTTCGCCATGTGGTGGATCGAGGAAAGAGACTGAGCCTCCCTGTCTCCCGTGAGACGAGACCGGAGGAACCGGAAAGGGTCAATACCCAGGACCCCGTACATTTTTTTCTGCGAGAGGGAGAAGGTGGGTTGGTGCAAGGGACAGGTCTTGAGCTCCAAAAGACTCACAGGAGTCAAGGTGGGATACTCTCATCCAGTCTGTTAGGGGCACTCCAATCTGAGACTCAGCTGGCCTCGGGTATCCATATGAGTATTGATGACAAAATGCATGCTACATGTGAGATGATTTATGCCATGTATTTTCCATTATATAATTCTCTGTACGGTTGCTACCCAAGCGAGGGCGTTGGGATTCTGCGAAGGGGAGAATGTAGCCCCGAGGTAAAATTTGGCTCCCTGACCTCCCTCCGCGCTTACCGGGTGGTCGTGGGTGCCGCCGGAGGCAGCGGTGGACCCGCCGGGAGAACGCGAGGGTGGGGGCCATTGCAGGGAGCGGTGCAGGCTGGTTGCCGGGGACGCGATCGGGCCGTCGCTAGGGCCGCGATCGCGTTGCCACCGGCTCGGCGGCTAGGAGAGAGTGCGCCGCCATTGCGCGTAGGTTCGCGCATGCGCAGGAGGCGGCCAGCGCGCGATAGGACTCCAGGGCTAGGGAGAGGTCGCGCGAGAGTAGGGAAGAGGATAGGAAGGTTGAGGCGGCCATTAGGGGTTCGCGCATGCGCGAGGGAAGCGCGCACGCGGCCCCAATGCATTAGGCAGCCCCTGGGAACTACAATTCCCAGGAGGCTTAGGGAGGCAGAGGTCAGGTGCTCCCTAGTGGCCAATAGGGCTGAAGGAAGCTCAGCCCGGGAAAAGAGATACATTTCCCGGGCTTTGCAACAGCAGTCAGGCAGAGGAGAAGGAAGGAGTAGGAAGGGTGCAGGGAGCGCGTGGCTCCTGCATCAGGTAAGGGTCCTCCCTAGATTCCCAGGCAGGCCCCAATTCCCGGGTAGAGGGCAGGGGGTATCTGAAGAGGGACGCCTTAGCTAGGGAGGTGACCCTTGAGTGTGGAAGGTGCTGGTTTGGCAGTGTCGCAGCGGAGAGTGCTGTGGGCACTGTCAAAGAGGCACGGTGTGCTAGCAGTGTGTTTGCTGCGGGATCCAGGGGCTGGGTGTGATTGCAGCTGCCTGTGAGTAGTGTCGCTGTACGTGCTGGGCACAGTGCGTGCAGTGGGTGTGAAGTGTGGATCCCTGCAGGCTGACAGTGTGTGCGGTGTGTCAGCTGCAGGTGAGTTGGGAATAGTTAGTAGCAGTTACAGTTAGGACTGGGTAGCTAGGGGAAGGGGGGGCAGGTTATGTCCACAGGCCCTAGGAGTTTCCCTCAAGCCATCCCAGGTTGCGGTTCCTCAGGGACAGGCCCTAGGTTAGGGTTGCTGTCGCTCTAGCAGTGGTTAGTGATAGGGATAGCGGCGGTTGCTGTTCCCACGCGGTTGGTGTTGCCGTGGTCCGGTTGCAGTTCCCGTTGAGCGGTGGGACCCTCGTTGGGGTCCACCGGCAGAGTACCTGGAAAGGATCAGATGGACGTCTGACCCTTTGAGAAGAAAGTTGCGGTCCCGAGCATCGGAGTGCTCGGAAGGTATCTTCATTATTATAAAGTGCACCAACTGGGCCCTAGCTTAATATAGTGACTGCGCAGTCACCCACGACCTCCGTAGGAGTTACGAGACATTGGGTGTGGGGTGATCACAGGACACTTGGTTGGGGAACACCAGACATTGGGTTGAGGTGATGCGGGTAGAGCATCAGGTTAGGTTATGTGATGTTATGTAATGAGTTATATGTGTGTGTTAAGTAAAGTGTTAGTTATTGTTTTATCGTATACGAGTGTCATTGTATTTCTTACTCAGGGCTATCTTTCCTAACGGGGGATCCTGGGTAAGTGGAGGCGCTGCACCAAGTAAGGGTAAGGGTTTTCCCCAGGCTCCCAGCTAGCGGAGGCTCAGATCTCCTGGAGCCACACAGGTTATGCAGTACCAGTAGTCCTTTAGAGCAGGTGTGTTGCAGGGAAAGGGACCGGTTAGACCACGAGGGGCCAATGTGAGATTGGGTGGGTCGGCCGGTTCACAAAAAGGGCTACATTTGGAGGCGCTGCTGAGAGATCAGACCTGGGGTGCCCTGTATGTTTTTTGTTCTAAATTTGTGTCCTATTTTTGTTCCGCCATGGGGAAGCCCTCAAGGCGGAGGAAGCCACGTGCTAAGTTCCCGGCCGCGCGGGAAAATGTTGCCAACAGTCATCCAGGACTGGCGGGAAAACCCGAGCCCCGCCCCCACACTGTGAGTGACTTAGTACAGAGCTCGCAACACTCCCTGGAAGAGAGTACTGGACACAGAGAAAATTGCTCGCCGTCGTATGGACTCTGGCAGACCAAGGCTGGGAGCGTATCCTTTTTGTTGTGTCCATGTACAATACAAACATTGAGTCTCTGGGGTAGTATGGACCTTAATATTTTGGCGTGCATGGTAAAAATGCGGTTGGAAGATGCGAACGAGGAGGGGTACCTAGGCTGTTTTTGTAACCAAGGTGACTGCTCGTCTTGTAATTTGGCTTGGGGGCGTATATGTGGCTACTGCAGGGTACCGACCCTGCAACCCGTGGTGGAGGTGTTTACAGGACCGTCCGAGGAGGAGGGCCCAAGTGCCTTCGTGAACACTCCAGACCCTCTCAAAGGGGACATGCAGGCGGCGGAACCAGCCGATGAAGAAGAGGAGGAGCCGGATCTCTCTCCTGAAGTAAGTGATGCGTGTCCCCAGTTTGTTCTACTACCAGAGGCCGCCGGGGACCCGTGTGTCCAGACCACTGTGGCAGACCCTCTCAAAGGGGACGTGCAAATGGAGGAGCAGGAACTTCTGATGGCGGAACCTGCGGAGGAAGAGGCGCCTGATGGTGCTACCGAGGTGGGTGAAGCCGCTCCTGAATTGTCCACTTCAGCGATGGAGGTGGTGGAGGGCCCGTGTGCCCAAGTGAACTTGCCAGACGCTGAGGCGGAGCCGCTGAAGGCGGAGCTCCAGATGGCGGAACCCCAGATGTCGGTTCCAGATCCGGTTCCCGAGCAGGAACCACCGAGACCAGAACCCCAAGTCCCGGAAGGCCAGGGTAAGGTGTTTATACCCCCGCCCTTGTGCGATGATTCTAGCGACCCACCAAGCGTGGTGATGCACCTCCCGGCGGACCACTCCAGTGAGGTCACCGAGGCAACCGCCTCAACTGATCCAGACCATGATGTGGGCCCGTGTGCCCTGCAACGGCCAGTCCGGCCTATCAACGAGGTACCAGCGGTCCCAGGCGTGGGATCAGTACCTGCCGATACCGACCGGGGTAAGTTGACTGCCCCAGGGGTGTCGGGTGTGAGCTCCCCGGTGATCGTGGAGCCTGGTGACTCCAAAGGTAGGGTCACCCGGGCGATGGGCTCACCCCGGCATCGCGTCCTGGTGGAGGTGTCTCCCCCAGAAGATCTCTGCGGATCGTGGAACGACTCCGACCTCATCAAGGGATCCGGTGTAGCGGACCGGAGCGACCCATACTCCTGTGAGAGGAGTCTCCAAACGGGCCTACCCGAAGAAGTGGTGCCGTCCGCGGACGAAGTCACCGTTAAAGGGATTGTTGGAGCGGACAAAGACTCTGTTGAGACCGCTCTCGTAGTTGTGGCCTCTCCCAGGTGCGCGATGGAGCGCTATGTTCGCCATGTGGTGGATCGAGGAAAGAGACTGAGCCTCCCTGTCTCCCGTGAGACGAGACCGGAGGAACCGGAAAGGGTCAATACCCAGGACCCCGTACATTTTTTTCTGCGAGAGGGAGAAGGTGGGTTGGTGCAAGGGACAGGTCTTGAGCTCCAAAAGACTCACAGGAGTCAAGGTGGGATACTCTCATCCAGTCTGTTAGGGGCACTCCAATCTGAGACTCAGCTGGCCTCGGGTATCCATATGAGTATTGATGACAAAATGCATGCTACATGTGAGATGATTTATGCCATGTATTTTCCATTATATAATTCTCTGTACGGTTGCTACCCAAGCGAGGGCGTTGGGATTCTGCGAAGGGGAGAATGTAGCCCCGAGGTAAAATTTGGCTCCCTGACCTCCCTCCGCGCTTACCGGGTGGTCGTGGGTGCCGCCGGAGGCAGCGGTGGACCCGCCGGGAGAACGCGAGGGTGGGGGCCATTGCAGGGAGCGGTGCAGGCTGGTTGCCGGGGACGCGATCGGGCCGTCGCTAGGGCCGCGAT
Organism: Ascaphus truei; assembly: GCF_040206685.1. Taxonomy (NCBI): domain Eukaryota; kingdom Metazoa; phylum Chordata; class Amphibia; order Anura; family Ascaphidae; genus Ascaphus; species Ascaphus truei. The sequence goes on from NC_134483.1 coordinate 220,167,106, forward strand.
CGCGTTGCCACCGGCTCGGCGGCTAGGAGAGAGTGCGCCGCCATTGCGCGTAGGTTCGCGCATGCGCAGGAGGCGGCCAGCGCGCGATAGGACTCCAGGGCTAGGGAGAGGTCGCGCGAGAGTAGGGAAGAGGATAGGAAGGTTGAGGCGGCCATTAGGGGTTCGCGCATGCGCGAGGGAAGCGCGCACGCGGCCCCAATGCATTAGGCAGCCCCTGGGAACTACAATTCCCAGGAGGCTTAGGGAGGCAGAGGTCAGGTGCTCCCTAGTGGCCAATAGGGCTGAAGGAAGCTCAGCCCGGGAAAAGAGATACATTTCCCGGGCTTTGCAACAGCAGTCAGGCAGAGGAGAAGGAAGGAGTAGGAAGGGTGCAGGGAGCGCGTGGCTCCTGCATCAGGTAAGGGTCCTCCCTAGATTCCCAGGCAGGCCCCAATTCCCGGGTAGAGGGCAGGGGGTATCTGAAGAGGGACGCCTTAGCTAGGGAGGTGACCCTTGAGTGTGGAAGGTGCTGGTTTGGCAGTGTCGCAGCGGAGAGTGCTGTGGGCACTGTCAAAGAGGCACGGTGTGCTAGCAGTGTGTTTGCTGCGGGATCCAGGGGCTGGGTGTGATTGCAGCTGCCTGTGAGTAGTGTCGCTGTACGTGCTGGGCACAGTGCGTGCAGTGGGTGTGAAGTGTGGATCCCTGCAGGCTGACAGTGTGTGCGGTGTGTCAGCTGCAGGTGAGTTGGGAATAGTTAGTAGCAGTTACAGTTAGGACTGGGTAGCTAGGGGAAGGGGGGGCAGGTTATGTCCACAGGCCCTAGGAGTTTCCCTCAAGCCATCCCAGGTTGCGGTTCCTCAGGGACAGGCCCTAGGTTAGGGTTGCTGTCGCTCTAGCAGTGGTTAGTGATAGGGATAGCGGCGGTTGCTGTTCCCACGCGGTTGGTGTTGCCGTGGTCCGGTTGCAGTTCCCGTTGAGCGGTGGGACCCTCGTTGGGGTCCACCGGCAGAGTACCTGGAAAGGATCAGACGGACGTCTGACCCTTTGAGAAGAAAGTTGCGGTCCCGAGCATCGGAGTGCTCGGAAGGTATCTTCATTATTATAAAGTGCACCAACTGGGCCCTAGCTTAATATAGTGACTGCGCAGTCACCCACGACCTCCGTAGGAGTTACGAGACATTGGGTGTGGGGTGATCACAGGACACTTGGTTGGGGAACACCAGACATTGGGTTGAGGTGATGCGGGTAGAGCATCAGGTTAGGTTATGTGATGTTATGTAATGAGTTATATGTGTGTGTTAAGTAAAGTGTTAGTTATTGTTTTATCGTATACGAGTGTCATTGTATTTCTTACTCAGGGCTATCTTTCCTAACGGGGGATCCTGGGTAAGTGGAGGCGCTGCACCAAGTAAGGGTAAGGGTTTTCCCCAGGCTCCCAGCTAGCGGAGGCTCAGATCTCCTGGAGCCACACAGGTTATGCAGTACCAGTAGTCCTTTAGAGCAGGTGTGTTGCAGGGAAAGGGACCGGTTAGACCACGAGGGGCCAATGTGAGATTGGGTGGGTCGGCCGGTTCACAAAAAGGGCTACATAAGATAAACATATTATAAAATCAGTCCCACATAATAGCAGAAGTGCGGTGGTGCAGATGGTTCCCAGGTCAGCTAGAGCAGGTTGTGCACAAACTGGGGGGGTGCAAGATGTTGTAGAGGGGGGGGGCGCAGAGTGAAAAAGTGTGGGGGGAGATGATGGTACATTTAATGGCAGACCGCCAGAGTGAAGCAAAGGAGCAGTCTGAGGTGCACGGAGGCAGAGCATGACAGCCGGGGAGAAGCGTGCTCCAGCGCTCCGACCCAGAAGTCTTTCTTACTTCCGGTGTCTATGCTGCTACAGCATGCTCCTCCCCGGCCGTGCAGCTCTGCCTCCGTGCAACTCCTAACTCCTCTGCCGGCTGCTCCTCTGCTTCACTCTGGCAGCCAGCCACCACCGCATACCATCATCCCCCCGCCTGCCTCTATCACCACCGTGTCCCACAGGTAGGCATGGAGGAGGAGGAGTGGGAGAGATCTGGAGGAGGGGGAGAGAGCTGATGAGAGATGAGGAGAGATGATGAGAAGAGATGATGAGGAAGGAGTGATGATGCGGAGAGATGAGGAGGATGAAGGATGATGAGGAGAGAGTGATGAGGAGTGATGATGTAGAGGAGGAGGAGGGATGGGGAGAGATGATGAGGAAGGAGTGATGATGCGGAGAGATGAGGAGGATGAAGGATGATGAGGAGAGAGTGATGAGGAGTGATGATGTAGAGGAGGAGGAGGGATGGGGAGAGATGATGAGGAAGGAGTGATGATGCGGAGAGATGAGGAGGATGAGGGATGATGAGGAGAGAGTGATGATGAGTGATGATGAGGAGGAGGATGGATGGGGAGAGATGAGAAGGAAGGTTGAGGAGAGATAATGATGAGACGGGGAGAGATGAGGGGGGAGGGAGAAAAAAAATTGCTGTCAGTATTATATTATACTACTATGCTGATTTATTACAAACAAACCTATAACATTCGTCATGTTTTACTGTTTTAAAAATGTTATACTGATTAATTAAAAAAACTCATGTGATTTGGATTACTGTACATCAGGCAGAGGGCACGACTAATATCACGGATGAAAAGGGGGTCTCGGTGTAAAAAGTTTGCTCACCCCTGAGCTACAGTACATGTTTTAATTTAAAGTGGCAATTCCTCCTCGGACCAAAGTGAACAACTTGCCGTGACATGTTTAATGGGAAAGATCTGGGTGATTAATGCCTTTTTTCCCCTTCTAAACCAAGATCTTAAGTTTTTTTCAAGCATTTTTTAAAGTTAAATGGTAAACATGTTGATCTGAGACTTGGGAGGGTTTGATTTTCTCTGGCTACGCCTTCCTGCCTGATGTCACTGTGTTTTTCAACAAGAGTTTAAACAGCCAGAGCCTCCTCTATTCCCCTCCCATTATCTTTATTTGCTCTCTGATAAGGACAGGGAGTGCAAAGGGCAAAGACCTCTAGGAAATGCAATTAATAACTAATTTCCAGGTAAACAAAAGAAGCTAAATATTTGCTTTTGGCATGGTTAGGTTAAGGAAGCAAAGTAGATTGTTAAATTGTTTAAATGTTTTTTGGTCGGCTACATGGAATTGCACCTTTAAGGTAAAATGGAGAACAGAGGCTACATGACTTGCATCTCAACACATTTCGTGTCTCCCACTTCACCAGGAAGGCACTAAATGCTTTGAGAGGTGAGTGACGTAGCGACTCTCTGATGTACTAATACTGGTCGAGCCAGACACTGTGAGAGAGGACACGAGGAGCAGCGTCTCTAGAAGCTCTTGGATATTAGAGAGCCAATATGAGCACTGTATGTGTATTCTTGTGAGTGTACTGTAGCTGTAGGAGATGTGTGCAAAAGGCTGTAAAACAGGAGACATTTTTAGAGGAAAACCATATAGGCTTTTATTTGCCAAGGCTCTGACAACACAAATACTGCTTGAGTTCAGCATACAGGTACAAAACAGGCCTAGCACCTCTTTGGAGCACTGACAATACAGTGTTTAGTCAATCTGCAACTAAAGCCCCCTACCAACGATAACACACTAGTTAAACAATTAGATTCCGACACCACTGGACTTGGTGGTTCTTAGAGTAAAGTATTTTCTCAATGCAATTTTCACTCCAACCAGTAATTTTGTTTTTCACCTTTGGGGCAGTTATCTGGTACTCAGGAGATGAAGTACAGAGATTTGCTACCTCTTTATCATTTAGTGGCCCCGATATGTGGTTGTGGTGATACAGGACACAGGTGACAAAGTCCTTGTAGCCAGTGAATATAACCAGTGTCTCTTCAAGCAGGCACTCTTGTTCAGCACACTTTAGTCATTCACGGAGGACTTCTTCAAAGCACAGCTTTTCTATGATGTGCTTAGCTTCCTCAACCATACGGAGGACTTTGCGGTCCAGCTCATCTTTCCATTTTACCAACTGCTCTGTTACTTGCTTGCCAACGAGTTCTTTCACGCATTGTGTGATCTCTTCTTCCCTGTCACTAGGGTGACCACTTGCGTCTGCTCAGCATCATTGATCTCGGGCTGTTCAACCTTGGTCCACCAAGTGTGACGGTGAGGGGAACCAGGCTTTATAATAAAGGTTAAGCCCACTTGGTTGCCCCTGAACTGTGTTTTGGGGTCCTAGACAGTCAGCTCTTGTACCCGTGTATTGTGCATTGTGACAGATATGAGGGAACCGTAGTGAAAAGAGGATAATATGGCCCTAAATTAGTGCAGGGTTTCTGCTCCACTCCACGGTTTGGAGATTTACCAAGGGGAATCCAGACCGGGACTTCTAGCTCTCCCAGCTTTCACAGGACTGGAGCAGCAGATTGAGCAGGGAGATGATTAAAAGGTTGCTCTAAACAGAGCAAGACAGAGCTGTTTGACTCTCAAGAGGAGGGTGTGCTGAAAAGCTGTGTTATGCTGAGAAAAAGACTTTTGTTTTGTTTGTTTGATTTACTCCTGTTATCTGCTGTAGCATTTGTATGGCAAAATAAACATGCCAAGCTTTTCACCTCTGTGTCAGAAGACTGTCTCCTCTACCTGGAAGGCTGTGTGAAAGTGCTGATCCTTGGACAAAAGGTACAGAGCAAGAAGGTACTTTGTCACATATGGTGGAGTTTTATGCGGGCATCACACTGACAAGCCTGTAAGATGCAAAAGGGAATAGAGGAAGTAGTCACAGCCCTGGTCCAATCCACATCTACACAACATGAAATCAACAGCAGGCTGGCTGAGGGTTATGCCACACAGCAAGAAACCAACAGCAGGCTGGCTGAGGGTTATGCCTTACAGCAAGAAACCAACAGTAGGCTGGCTGAGGGTATTGCCACACAGCAGGAAACATGGCAATATTGCAGAGACTGGTGCTGGCCAAGGCTGAAGCTCATCAACTGCTCAGAGAGGAGCAGCAAAATACCGCCCATGCCTTACATCAGGAGATCCAGGGCCTATCTGAGAGGCTTAATGGGGATGCCGCAGAAGCACATCCTAAGGTGGTTAGAGTGAGTAACTACCTGTGCAAAAGATGGTGGCTGCAGATGATGTAGAGGCCTACCTGATGGTGTTTGAGAGGACGGCGGAGAGAGAAAAATGGCCTGTTGTTGAATGGGCAAGCCTGCTAGCACCGTTCCTGTATGGGGGGGCCCAGAAAGCATACTATGATCTGGAACCAGCTCAAGCCAGTGATTACAGCGAGCTGAAAAAGGAGATCCTGGCGCGCCTAGGGGTGACAACGGCGGTCCGTGCCCAGAGGTTTCACTCCTGGACCTACAACCTGGATAAAGCCACAAGATCACAGATGATTGACTTAATACATCTTGCCAGAAAGTGGTTACAACCGGAAATCAACACATCCAGCCACATTGTGGAGCAACTAGTGATGGACAGATTTCTGAGAGGCTTACCTGTTGCCCTTCGTCGCTGGGTCAGCCAGAGTGATCCCCAAACGGCTGATCAGTTAGTCGCGTTGGTAGAACGGTACAGTGCAGCTGGAGAATGGCTTCAACCCCCAATCCAAGGGCAGCCTCAGAACCGGAAGGTTGAGAGCCCCAGCAAAATTGGTAAGACTGTTCCAGGGAAAAGGGGGAATTTTGATGAACAGGTTGGGGTCTATAACCCCAGGGACATAACCACAAGAGAAAGGAACTTTGTTAAGCGGGAAGAACCTATAAGGGACTATGTTGTAAAATGTTTTAAATGCCGAGAGTTTGGACATATGGCAAAGGACTGTCCCAGAATGGTTGAACCCATGGAATGGAATGTGGGTAGTAATAATGAGGATGATTACTCACTGTATGCCCAAACTGTGTGTTCTACAAACAAAAATGGTTGTCTGAATAGTTACCCTTGGTGTTCCGTGCAGGTATAGGGAAAAAGGGTTCAGGCATTACTTGACTCAGGGAGTATGGTTACCCTCATAGACCCAGATTTGGTAAATGGTATTCAGGTTGATGACTCCCAACAGATTGATATTTCCGGTATACATGGGGATGTACATAACTACTCCACTGCTGAAGTACAGGTTGAGTTACAGTGTGGCTCTGTAAATTGGCGAGTTGGTCTTGTACCAAAATTAGCCCATGACATGATTATTGGTAGAGATTTTCCCCATTTTCTAAGTTTATGGCCAGCTGCTGAAAAACTTGCCACTAGTTCGTCAGATGGATGTAATGATGATTTCCCATTTGCTGACATTTTGGGAGATGAACTAGACAGCACAAATATGTCTGGGAGTAAACAGCCATACCCTGTAAAAGCACTAGTGGGCGACAATCCAGAACAAAATGGTGCCGGACCATCTAATAGACAGGAACCAGACATTGACCTTATTGATTTAGAGGTTAGCCCAGGTAACTTTAAGAGTGCCCAGTGGTCTGATCCCACTTTGTCAGTAGCCCGAAATTCCATTTCAGTAAGGAATGGAACCCCTACTAATCCAGACAGACCGTTGTCTTAGCCTTACTTTGAGGTGGATAACGATCTGTTTTATCGCATTGAGGAAAAACAGTCTGTTAGAGTAAAACAGTTGTTAGTGCCAAAAGCGTATCAGTGCATTGTGTTAAGCCTCGTGCATAGCCATGTACTAGATGGTCACCTAGGGGTTGAAAAGACTAAAGAGCGTATTCTCAGGAGTTTTTACTTGCCGGGGGTGATGGCAGCAATAATAGATTATTGTTCATCATGTCCTGAATGTCAGCTCACTAACCCTTTGCCAGTGTACCTTAGTCCGTTGGTACCCCTGCCAATAATTGGAGTCCCATTTAAACGCATTGCTATGGATTTTGTTGGCCCTTTAGTGAAGTCAGCCAGGGGGCATCAGTACATACTGGTAATATTAGACTATGCGACCCGATATCCTGAGGCAATCCCTCTACGCACGGCCTCAGCATAATCTATTGCTAAGAGTTAATGATGATGTGTAGTCGGGTGGGGATTCCCAAGGAGATCCTATCAGATCAGGGTGCTCCATTCATGTCTCGGGTAACCAAGGAGTTATGCAAACTTCTCAACATAAAACAGTTAAAAACCTCTATGTACCACCCACAAACTGATGGTTTGGTGGAGCGGTTCAATAAAACCCTAAAGGCAATGCTGCGGAAAGTAATTGATAAGGATGGAAAGAACTGGGATTTTCTGTTACCTTATTTAATGTTTGCTATTAGAGAAGTGCCCCGAGCATCTACTGGGTTTTCACCATTTGAATTGTTGTATGGTAGACACCATAGGGGGTTACTTGACACAGCCAAGGAGACATGGGAACAGGCGACTACACCCCATCGCAGTGTAATTGAGCATATAGAAGTGCAGAGGGTGCAGACAGAGCACAGCTCCAGACGTCCTGCAATGTCAAGCAGGAAGAAACACACCAGGCCACTCCGCAGTAATAAAAAATAAAGATTGTATTGAAAGCTAATAACACATACAGGGAACAAAAATAGGACAAAAGGAACGCACCTACGCGTTTCGTACAGGTGTACTTTATCAAGGTGACATAGGGATCAAGTAACTGCCTATTTATACTCACCCTGTTCGCCTCTAATCAGTGGGTTGCGGCTCCAATATCCGGCAGCTGTTGCCAGTCGCGGCCATATGACGCACGTTCCCCAGAGATAGGGCGCATCAGGTAGTGTATAGGGACTGCCACGAGGTGTCCGTCGCGTCATAGAAATGACGTCATCAGCGTGCGACGCCGAAGCCAAGCACGTCGACGTAACGTCTATTCTCATTGGCTGGACATGTCGTGTGGTATAAAACTTTTTATCAACAAACAACTTTATTAACACTAAACACATAACATTGTTAAAAATACCAAGAAACCTTGGCACTAACATATGATAAACGAACAATTTACAGGATGATTAAATCGCAGACTCCCAAGCCTGGTAAATTATATGTACGGAGTAAACCTCCTGATTGAATAGTTATGCATATTAATGTTCAGAACAATTGGTAATAAAGAAGTTAAACCACATAAGCATATAATAACCATCTATGGGACAGAAAAGATACCTTGTTAATTCCTAGAAGACTGAAAAAACGATATTTATAAACAATGTTTATAATTAATAATCTCAAAGGATAAACCAAAAATTGAAGAATGAAACTCTTATTAAAGTGCATTACACATTGTTTGAGTTAATAATATATTTTAACAGTTTATATTACGTCAAATGGTAGAAGAGTTGAATGAAGACTCAATTGTAGCTCAATATATTAATTGAGCATAGAACACTGAATGGGAATTATGTGTTAAATCTACAATGCAGAAATTAACCATTGTTTACATAAATAGTGAGTGACTGTCTATGTAGTTGCATACCTAACATGTAACCATCTATATTAAAAAGAATATGTGTGTATATATGATATGTGGTAAGAATATGTCTATTAGGATCCTCATAAAATTATGTGTGATACAAAAAGGTATATATAATTTGTAATTAAATTGGTATATTTACTAATTAACATTTATTGGGAAATTATAAATGTTTATTTAGGATGGACATTAATGATGAAAAATCATAAAAAATGACTTAAGTCCCATTCAGTGTTCATTCCTAGAGGTGTTCTAGTTCTAAGGGTAAAAATCCAATAGGATTCACGTCTATCTAAATGTTTGGTCCTATCCCCACCTCGTTGGGGAATAGGCACTTGTTCAATTCCTTGAAATGAAAAGGAGTTAATATTTCCTAGTGGACAATTAAAGAAATGTTTAGAAACCGGGTGATTTTGGTCATTGATTCTTATAAGACGCAGATGTTCTAAAATTCTAATTTTCAAACACCTAGTCGTTCTTCCGACATACTGTCGGCCACATCCACATTGTAGTAAATAAATTACATAAGTGGAATTGCAGTTCAAAAAGGATTTAATTTTGTATGTAATTCCAGAATAAAATGAACGGAAGCTATTGCCTTTTCTCATTTTCGGACATGCTTTGCAATGGGTACAAGAGTATGTACCATGTGGCAGACTCGTTGTATCTGTTTTCTCATTGTGTTCAAATAAACTTGGGGAAAGGCTATTGGACAAAGTTTTGGCCCGTTTATAAACAACATTGGGACCCGAGATGATATACGGTTTTAACACTGGGTCCAAGGTCAGTACATGCCAATGTTTTTTTAAGATTTTTTTAATTATTGGTGCTTGTTTGCTATAAGGAGTGATAAATGAGGGGCTGACATTGTCCCTATTCGGTCTGGGTTCACTCCTAAGTAGTGTTCTTCTTTCTAAGGTGGATACCTCTTTTAATGATCTGTCTAAATCCTCCTTTTTATAGCCTCTCTGTAGAAACCGTGAATACAGGTCTTTAACCTGTAATTCATAATCCTGTTCACTCGAGCAATTTCTCCGGGCTCTAATGAATTGACTTTTGGGTATCCCCCTGAACATGGTAGGAGGGTGACAGCTGCTGGGTCTCAGAAACGTGTTTCTGGAATTGGGTTTGCGATATAATGTTGTCTGAATTCTTAAAGTGGTGTCAACATATAAACACAAATCTAAATAATTAATGTGTTGTACATGGTATGAGTGAGTGAAAGTTAAATTAAATGTGTTAGTGTTAAGTGTTGAAATAAATCTGTGCAGTGTAGTGACATCACCCTCCCAAACAAACAACAAATCGTCGATGTACCTCTTATAGAATACAATGTGCTCCCTATAATTGTTCAGTTCTCCAAACACGTGGAACAGTTCCCACCAACCCATGAAGAGGTTGGCATAGGAAGGGGCAAAGCTCGTCCCCATAGCTGTTCCACGTGTCTGGAGATAATGAACCCCATTAAACAGAAAAAAATTGTGTGTGAGTAAAAAGTGAATTGCATCCAAAATAAAAGTGCTTTGTGCTGGTGATAAGTCAGACCTTTTTAGAAAATATTCAACAGCTGTCAGCCCATGTTCATGGGATATCACAGTGTATAGAGACGTAACGTCTAATGTCACCCAGAGAAAGTTGCTCTTCCATTTCAAACCATCTAGTGTGTTTATTAGATGTGTACTATCTCTAATATAGGACGGGAGTTGTTGCACCATATGAGGTCCCAATACAGTATATTCTGGTGTCAGTAATAAGTAATTTACTAAATTTAAGAAATAAATCGTGTAAATCTGATGTGTCCTCACAATCTGGATTGGGCTGATTTTCAAACATACGTTTTGCTTTTTTGGATCTTTGAGTCATGTCCAAATAATTGGATACATAATCACTGGTGACATTTTGAGTATCATTATCTCCTAGATCTTCCATGTCCATTATATAAGTGCGTTGAATAGTCAAATGTAATTTTGTAAATTAATATACTTGTAAATAAGCAAATTCTGAAAAGGGTGGAAAAAATGAAAAAATGAAAAAATGAAAAAAATGAAAATATGAAAAAAGTAAAAAGATGAAAAAATTAAGAGAACTGAAAAAAACCACTTATATGGTATATCTCCCCCCAAACCGGAAAGAATGGGGGTTAATCCCTGTATGTGTAGCAATAAAAGCAACCAAAAATAAACCTGCGGTAAAACTCTGTGGATGAGTTTGCTGTGGTCCGGTGTATATGATTGGAATACTCCCAGTGAGCAACCACTTGTTGAAGTGTATCCAGAAGAACGTGGTGTGTGTGGTGCTCAAACCTGGGCAAGTGTCCTATTGAGACATATGACATATTATAACCATTATATGGTGGTCCGGTGATAATGGAGTGCCCCTCAATAAATTGCAGAGAAACTGAGTAGTACTGTAGGGGAAGTGACAAGTGGAGTCAGTTGGGACAACCACAGGGATGTACACAATAATCACCCAAACAGTATATTGAAGAAGGCAATAATGATGGAAAGCAGGATTTAAATAAGGCACTAGGGCACTTTACCTGCTGGTTCCCAGGGGCACTCTCCAGATCAATGCGTGCAATCCGTCCGTTGGTAGATTCAGAAGTGCAGAGGGTGCAGACAGAGCACAGCTCCAGACGTCCTGCAATGTCAAGCAGGAAGAAACACACCAGGCCACTCCGCAGTAATAAAAAATAAAGATTGTATTGAAAGCTAATAACACATACAGGGAACAAAAATAGGACAAAGGGAACGCACCTACGCGTTTCGTACAGGTGTACTCCCCGGTCACACCCGTGTTTCACCATCTCCCGAAGATTCATAAGACACTGGTCTCCCCTCCTGGGAGGCCAATTGTCTCCAGTATTGATTCTTTGGGAGATGGTGTTTCACGGTATGTGGACCACTTTCTCCAGCCGATGGTGCAACAACTCCCGTCCTATATTAGAGATAGTACACATCTAATAAACACACTAGATGGTTTGAAATGGAAGAGCAACTTTCTCTGGGTGACATTAGACGTTACGTCTCTATACACTGTGATATCCCATGAACATGGGCTGACAGCTGTTGAATATTTTCTAAAAAGGTCTGACTTATCACCAGCACAAAGCACTTTTATTTTGGATGCAATTCACTTTTTACTCACACACAATTTTTTTCTGTTTAATGGGGTTCATTATCTCCAGACACGTGGAACAGCTATGGGGACGAGCTTTGCCCCTTCCTATGCCAACCTCTTCATGGGTTGGTGGGAACTGTTCCACGTGTTTGGAGAACTGAACAATTATAGGGAGCACATTGTATTCTATAAGAGGTACATCGACGATTTGTTGTTTGTTTGGGAGGGTGATGTCACTACACTGCACAGATTTATTTCAACACTTAACACTAACACATTTAATTTAACTTTCACTCACTCATACCATGTACAACACATTAATTATTTAGATTTGTGTTTATATGTTGACACCACTTTAAGAATTCAGACAACATTATATCGCAAACCCAATTCCAGAAACACGTTTCTGAGACCCAGCAGCTGTCACCCTCCTACCATGTTCAGGGGGATACCCAAAAGTCAATTCATTAGAGCCCGGAGAAATTGCTCGAGTGAACAGGATTATGAATTACAGGTTAAAGACCTGTATTCACGGTTTCTACAGAGAGGCTATAAAAAGGAGGATTTAGACAGATCATTAAAAGAGGTATCCACCTTAGAAAGAAGAACACTACTTAGGAGTGAACCCAGACCGAATAGGGACAATGTCAGCCCCTCATTTATCACTCCTTATAGCAAACAAGCACCAATAATTAAAAAAATCTTAAAAAAACATTGGCATGTACTGACCTTGGACCCAGTGTTAAAACCGTATATCATCTCGGGTCCCAATGTTGTTTATAAACGGGCCAAAACTTTGTCCAATAGCCTTTCCCCAAGTTTATTTGAACACAATGAGAAAACAGATACAACGAGTCTGCCACATGGTACATACTCTTGTACCCATTGCAAAGCATGTCCGAAAATGAGAAAAGGCAATAGCTTCCGTTCATTTTATTCTGGAATTACATACAAAATTAAATCTTTTTTGAACTGCAATTCCACTTATGTAATTTATTTACTACAATGTGGATGTGGCCGACAGTATGTCGGAAGAACGACTAGGTGTTTGAAAATTAGAATTTTAGAACATCTGCGTCTTATAAGAATCAATGACCAAAATCACCCGGTTTCTAAACATTTCTTTAATTGTCCACTAGGAAATATTAACTCCTTTTCATTTCAAGGAATTGAACAAGTGCCTATTCCCCAACGAGGTGGGGATAGGACCAAACATTTAGATAGACGTGAATCCTATTGGATTTTTACCCTTAGAACTAGAACACCTCTAGGAATGAACACTGAATGGGACTTAAGTCATTTTTTATGATTTTTCATCATTAATGTCCATCCTAAATAAACATTTATAATTTCCCAATAAATGTTAATTAGTAAATATACCAATTTAATTACAAATTATATATACCTTTTTGTATCACACATAATTTTATGAGGATCCTAATAGACATATTCTTACCACATATCATATATACACACATATTCTTTTTAATATAGATGGTTACATGTTAGGTATGCAACTACATAGACAGTCACTCACTATTTATGTAAACAATGGTTAATTTCTGCATTGTAGATTTAACACATAATTCCCATTCAGTGTTCTATGCTCAATTAATATATTGAGCTACAATTGAGTCTTCATTCAACTCTTCTACCATTTGACGTAATATAAACTGTTAAAATATATTATTAACTCAAACAATGTGTAATGCACTTTAATAAGAGTTTCATTCTTCAATTTTTGGTTTATCCTTTGAGATTATTAATTATAAACATTGTTTATAAATATCGTTTTTTCAGTCTTCTAGGAATTAACAAGGTATCTTTTCTGTCCCATAGATGGTTATTATATGCTTATGTGGTTTAACTTCTTTATTACCAATTGTTCTGAACATTAATATGCATAACTATTCAATCAGGAGGTTTACTCCGTACATATAATTTACCAGGCTTGGGAGTCTGCGATTTAATCATCCTGTAAATTGTTCGTTTATCATATGTTAGTGCCAAGGTTTCTTGGTATTTTTAACAATGTTATGTGTTTAGTGTTAATAAAGTTGTTTGTTGATAAAAAGTTTTATACCACACGACATGTCCAGCCAATGAGAATAGACGTTACGTCGACGTGCTTGGCTTCGGCGTCGCACGCTGATGACGTCATTTCTATGACGCGACGGACACCTCGTGGCAGTCCCTATACACTACCTGATGCGCCCTATCTCTGGGGAACGTGCGTCATATGGCCGCGACTGGCAACAGCTGCCGGCTATTGGAGCCGCAACCCACTGATTAGAGGCGCACAGGGTGAGTATAAATAGGCAGTTACTTGATCCCTATGTCACCTTGATAAAGTACACCTGTACGAAACGCGTAGGTGCGTTCCTTTTGTCCTATTTTTGTTCCCTGTATGTGTTATTAGCTTTCAATACAATCTTTATTTTTTATTACTGCGGAGTGGCCTGGTGTGTTTCTTCCTGCTTGACATTGCAGGACGTCTGGAGCTGTGCTCTGTCTGCACCCTCTGCACTTCTGAATCTACCAACGGACGGATTGCACGCATTGATCTGGAGAGTGCCCCTGGGAACCAGCAGGTAAAGTGCCCTAGTGCCTTATTTAAATCCTGCTTTCCATCATTATTGCCTTCTTCAATATACTGTTTGGGTGATTATTGTGTACATCCCTGTGGTTGTCCCAACTGACTCCACTTGTCACTTCCCCTACAGTACTACTCAGTTTCTCTGCAATTTATTGAGGGGCACTCCATTATCACCGGACCACCATATAATGGTTATAATATGTCATATGTCTCAATAGGACACTTGCCCAGGTTTGAGCACCACACACACCACGTTCTTCCTAATTGAGCATATAACCCAAATGCAGGAACGCATGGCAGCCATTATGCCTATAGTGCGGGAACATATGGGAAAGGCCCAACGTAACCAGAGGAATAGCTATAATAGGAATGCTAGGGTCCGTAGGTTTCAACCTGGAGACAGAGTCCTAGTGTTAATCCCCACAGTAGAAAGTAAATTTCTGGCAAAATGGCATGGGCCATATGAGGTTATTGAAAAAATGGGTGAGGTAAATTATAAAGTGAGGCAGCCAGGCAGTTGTACAGTACTCTGTTTCCCACTTATCTCTGTACTGTCACACCAACTTTCAATCTGCTGCTTCTAACTCCTCCCTTTTTTCTGAACAAGTATAAACCTAACCTTCCTAATTCATTCTTATTTCATCATAAACAAGATGTTTTTGTAGTTTAGTTATGAGCACAAACTGGAAGTTTTGCCAACGCAGGAGGATACAGTGAAAGGATTCTGGAGAACGTAATGTCTACAGTTGCCACTATTGCCACCATCTACTTAAGGAACAGCCCACATAGAGAAACAAGAACAAAATAGCTTTAGTCACTTGATACAATACTTTATGTCCATCACCAGGAGGGCTAATCTTAAATATTGGGATGTCTTGAACACAGACAATAATCTAGCCTTGTGCCACTAATGGGCCACTTATTTCATGTTGCAGGGTGCTCAGTTTAATGTCCATGCTCACTAGCCCAGTCCATGCTGATAAGTATCCAACTGCTAATTTATTGACACCTACTGGAGGCATCTACAAAAGGTGCCCTGGATGTCCAGCTGTGACTGTATGATTGAGTGAGTTTCCTGCACACATCCACACATGAAGAACACTTTAGAGTGAATGGTCATGTCATGTATACCACACAATTTGTAGCGTACTCTATTATTTGCCCATGTGGACTCCAGTACATTGGAAAAACTACACGGAGGATGAGTCAACGTCACAGCTACATCTGTGACCCACATCTTGATGACAGTAAGGCACAGATTCACAGAGGTCTGTTAACTCTTCTTTACTAAAGTCCCAAGTGCTATGTATACAACCAAAACACACCTGTATACAACACATGGAGAGACATCTTATCTTAGGTTAATGACTAATTAACTCAATAACAGACCTCAGTTGGGACTAAGAGAGCTAAACAATCAGTAGCAAAACACTTTCTCGGTCATGAACATGAAGGGGGGTGGAGGGGGTAGCCTTTTGCTACATGGGTACCCAGACCAGGAAGTGGATGAGGGGGCCAAATAAACAAATAGCTGTTACCACACAGCTACCTTTAGCCCTGTTACCTTCAGCCCTGTGTCCCCCCCACACCCATTCTTGGATTTTTTTAAATGTTACACAATAGCCCCTCTCTCTCGCGACCCCCCTCTTCTTTTCTCACCTTATCACACACCCCCTCTTTCGCCTATTCTCTCGCCCTCCTCTTCTTCACACCCCCTCCTACTCCTCTTCTTTCACTCCTCCTCCTCTCCCTCTCTCATCCCATCCTCCTCTTCTCTCACCCTCTCCTATTATCTCACCCAATTAAAGCCTACCAATAGAGACAGGTGGTGGGCGTGGGGCAGGCTGGCGACAGACAGTCGGCAGCGGGAGAGGAGGATGGATGTCGGCAGTAGAGATGGGCAGTGGCGGGAGAGGAAAACGGAAAACAGCAGGAGTGGAGCAGGGCAGCAGGGGAGGAGGATAGCTGTGAGGACCTGCACTGTACCAGCAGCAGACACCGCAAGTCGGTGAAGACTTCTGGGTCAAACGGCTGGGGTGCGCTCCTCCCAGCCTTGGTCCTCCTCTGCCACCCTGCACCGCTCCCGCGGTCTTCCGTCTTCTCCCGCAGGCCTCTGTCTTCCTCTGCCGTGGTCCTCCGTCTTCCTCTTCCGCCAGTGCCCGTCTACCATCGACCACCTCTTTCGCCGCCCTAGTCAGTGCCCACCACCCATCATCCATCTTCCTCCTCCACTCCTGCCGCCCCCAAAAATGTGCTGCCCTAGGCGACTGCCTAAGTTGCCTAGTGGTTGCACTGGCCCTGGATAGGCCCCTACAGACTGCTTCAATAGTAATGGGTATTTTATATGCACAACCCCGATGACCAATACATGAACATGGGGCTCTCTCCCCATATTATGTCTCATGTTTTTACCTCGGCTTTCATTTATTGACAGATTCTCATATATCACTGCATATTTCTATGAATGTGCAGGTTTTTTACAGTTGTTCATTTGTGACAATTTTAAATTTTGCATTCATTAACATTCACTTAATTTATAATTTTTCTATTTTATTATTTTTTTAATTTATGTAGTTATTTTTTTATTTCATTACAATGTTTTTGACTTTTTTAAACATGTTTTTTTGTTATAATTCCTTTTTGCTTTTTCCAGAGAATGACACTA
This sequence comes from Ascaphus truei, assembly GCF_040206685.1. Classification (NCBI taxonomy): domain Eukaryota; kingdom Metazoa; phylum Chordata; class Amphibia; order Anura; family Ascaphidae; genus Ascaphus; species Ascaphus truei. The sequence continues at coordinate 220,183,862 of NC_134483.1, forward strand.
TTTCCTCATAACCAGGCGTCCGATTGCACCTCGTGGGCTGTATCCTTCCCTGTGGATGATATCCTTTTATCCTAGTTTGGACAGGGAATAGTTCCGTGGGCGCCTATAAAATTTTACCACTATAAAGGATATACGAAAACCAAGCCTGTTGGTTGTGAAGATTGTTGATCCTCACGGTGGGCTTGAAAACAAAGAGAAAGCACAACACATAGCGTAATACTGTTGAAACATTAAACAAACAACATATAAGACAACATATAACAGCTGAATACTTAAATGGTATTTTTAGGACAATAAAATCATTTAATAACAATTAATATTTACTATAATGCACAATTTGCATGGACACATAGATTTAAGCAATTAAAAATCTGAATAGGTGGTTCAACTGCTCCGTAGCACCAATGTTGATGATAGCAATGCCTACTCACCAGATGGAATAGGTTTGCAGGCAGTGGATATTTTAGAAAGTATCCCCACTCATCTGTGTGCTGCTCTCTGCTTAGCTGGCTTCTCTGTCGGCTCGTGGGTGCAGCTCATCAGCAGGGACTCCTGCAGCTCCAGGAAGCACGTCTGAGCAGATGGAACTCAGCTTCAGCTGATTCAGCACGATGTCAGCCACGGACCACCGTGAGCTAGTCTATCTGCTGCTCACTGCTAGCTGGCGTCTCTATCCGCTCGTGGACGCAACTTGTCAGCAGGTACTCCTGCAGGGCGCCAAGCAGGGCGCTTGAATAATGGAAAACCGCAACAGCTGGTTCAACTCGTCGGCGGCTATAAGAGATGGTTAGCTGGCAGCTCACGTTGATTCACCGATGTACGGGGGTACTACACCAATGTGTGCGGGGCTTGAACCTCCACCCTACGCGTTTCAAGAGCGATCTGCTCTCTTCCTCAGGGGTATATGAATAAAAAAGTCCAAAATGTCCTTTAAATACTGACTTCACCATTTGGGTAAATAGTTCCACCTGTAGCTAATTGCACATGTGCTGTGCTTGTAATAAAGTTGCTCTTAGTGTGTTTGCAATCAGACACTGCACAGTGAGAATGTCTTTGAACAAAAAAGCTACTTACTATTTTGTACAGCTGTTATACATAATGACAACATTAAACATAACACAATATACAATGAACATATACTACTAACAACATATATATTTAAACATGACACAATAAACAATGAACATATACTACTAACAACATATATATATTTATGTATATAAACAAAAAATAAATGAATAAAAAAAAAAAAAAAAAAAAAAAATGCATAATTTTAAGGTAAGACAAAAAAAAAAAAAAAAAAAAAACATTTTAATTAATTATTTAATATAATATGCGAATTATGATTAGATAAAATGTATTAAACCAGTGATAGTGTGCTTATTTATGTAGGAGGAACCTACTGCTATAAGCGAATTTAAACACTAATGTATATGACATGTCACCTTATGTGGATGTATTTGGTACTAACCCACCAAAAAGGATTTCAAATCGAATTCTACATTTAAGCCCATTGGGGACAGAGTACATAACTCATAAATCCAATAGGACTCTCTTCTCCCCAATAGGCTCAATGTGTTACCTCCTCTCCAGTGTGGTACAATGCGCTCTATTCCTACGCACCTCAAACCTTTTGGGTCTTTATTGTGCACCTGAAGAAAATGATTAGACACATTGTGTGTGACTAAACCAGTTTTAATATTGTATATATGTTCATACAAACGTCTTTTTATAGCTCGCGTTGTCATACCCACATACTGCAGACCACACGGACATTCAAGTAAATATATAACAAAGGAACTACTACATGTAATATGTTGTTTAATTTTATACTGTTTATGTGTTTTATTTGATATAAAATTTATTTTTTTGTTACTGTATTTGCATGCCGTGCATTTGTTACAGAGGAAGTATCCCCCACAGAGTGTTGTGTCTATTTGAACTGGCTGCAGCGATGGACAGCTGGGTGCCAGTCTCTGTCCTATATTAGGAGCTTTTGTGAATATAATATGTGGATATTCGGGTAGAATTCCCTCTAGTTCTTTATCCTTTTTCAATATTGGCCAGTATTTTCTTAAAGTTTTGCGTATGTTGGGTGCCATTTGGTTATATTGAGTGACAAATGACAAATTGCCTGATGAGTTAATATTTTTATTTTTATTTTTATATTGTAAGAGACTGGTTCTGTCCATCGCTGCAACTTCAGAGATAGTTCTATCCAACTCTAGTGGGGAGTACTTCCTCTCCACAAATTTTTGTTTTAAATCCTCGGCTTGAATTTTAAATGTATCTGGATGTGAGCTGTTTCTTTTCAGTCTAATGAACTGTCCCTTAGGGATGTTTTTGACCCATGTGGGATTGTGGTGACTCTGTGCATGTAAATAATTATTTGATTGAACCGGTTTAAAATATGTGCTGGTGTGTATGTGATTATTAACTATAGTGATTTCTAAATCTAAAAATTCTATTTTATTAGTATTAGTGACAAACGTGAATTTTAAATTATTAGTGTTGTTATTCATATATAACTGAAACTGTGTTAACTGTGCTAAAGTGCCTGACCAGATAAAAATAATATCATCTATGTAGCGCCGCCACAGCACCAAGCTTGCACCATAGGGACAATTGGACCATATATGTTGTTTCTCCCAATATCCCATAAATATATTAGCATAACTAGGAGCAAACTTGGTGCCCATGGCGGTGCCACATATCTGCAAATAATAAGCTTTATTAAAGTGAAAAAAATTGTGACAAAGGATGAATTTAATTCCTAAAATCAAAAAATCTCTAAATTCTTTTGAAACAGATGGGTCATTTTTTAGGGTGTTTAAGACTGATTCACATCCTTGATCATGGTTGATTATGGTGTATAATGAATTGACGTCTGCGGTAACAAAAATATAATGGGGTTGCCACTGAATGTCCTGGAGTGTCTGCAGTATGTGGGTAGTATCCCGGAGGTAAGAAGGTAATTGTATGACATATTTCTGGAGTTGTCTATCTATATATTGAGATAAGTGTGATGTTAATGATTGAATGCCCGAAATGATGGGGCGGCCGGGGGGAAAATTTATATTTTTATGTATTTTAGGGATTATATAAAACAAAGGTAGTCTGGGGTGTTTATTGTAAAGAAAGTCAAATTCTTTTGGAGTAATTAAATTTTGATTTAAACCAAATGTTAAATAATTAAATAATTTTTGCTGGTAATGTGTAGTAGGATTCGTTGGGAGGAGTTGGTAAGTGGATATGTCACTTAGAATTCTCAGTGACTCTTGGATGTAATATGATTTATCCATGATTACCAACCCCCCCCCCCTTATCCGCTGGTTTTATGATTATGTCTTCATTTTCTTCAAGTGCACGTAAAGTTATTTTTTCATCTTTACTAAGATTATCAGTCCTAACTTTGTGGTTTCTACTTAGGGTCTCTAGGTCATCTGTGACCATTTTGGCGAATGTGTCCACAAAGGGACCACTCACAAACCTAGGAAAGAATGTTGAGGGATTTCTGAACGTTGAATTGTTTGTATTTAGTGGTAAGTTAGTGTTGGTGTCCAGTCTAGATATGGCGTCTCTTTGAAAATATTTTTTGAGGCAAAGCTTGCGCACATATCTTTGGACATCAACATACAACTTAAAACTATCTGGCCCTGTAACTGGAGCAAAGGATAAACCTTTTGATAATAGCTTAGTTTCTTTGATGGTAATTGGATGTTGGCTTATATTAAAGATATTTTGATAAGCACTTTGACTTACTGTTTTTGTACCTTGCCTAATTTTTCTCCCTCCTCTCGTTCCTCTAGAGTGTTTTTTCTTTTTCGATTGTCTTTCAGGGAGTTTTCTTTTCCCAATAAGTCTCTTATTACATCTCTTGCTTGTTTGGGCTCCCTCGTTTGTCGCCAGTCTAAAAAAGAGAACGTATTTTTCTCTTCTTCCCGACTGTGACCAGGGAGATGTTGTTCTCTATCTAGGTCTATAAGAGGTTGGTACTTATTCTGATGATGATATTGATCAAAGATATTGTCAGTATCTTTACCCTGTATGTTGACTAGAGGGCTTGGAGGAACAGGAGGGGCCGGGTGTTTGGCTTTTGTACTGCCAGTTACTGGTTTTATAGAAGATGGTGTTGAAGGTCTTCTAGACCTCTTAGGGGCTATAAATTGTACTGGATCAGAGGATATTTCATTAGGTTTTACAATAGTTTTTTTATAATTTGAAGGAATTTTATGTGAATAATCCTTATTATACCTATATTTTTCATTATCATATCTGGGTTTTTTCCAATTTCTATAACATCCCGTGACATAATCATTTTTGTCCCTTTGGAACTTTGTTTGTTTTGAGATTATAGTATCTTTTTGTAATTTATCCATTTTTGTTTTAATTCTAGCTTCTAGCATTGGTAACTCACAATTATCTTTATACTTTTCAAAGTATCCCTTCATATCGTTAATTTCCTTGTCTAATGTTTGAAGACATACTTTGCGTTTTGATATTAACAGACGCATTAATTCAAACGAACAGCTGTCAAGGATGCGATTCCATTCCAAAATAAATGATTCACTTTTGAAGTCTGTTGTAGGTTTTTTAAATAATCTCAGACCTCGTGGAATACGTTTTTGTTCAATATATTTTTCAATGGTTATCGCATCCCACAGCTGCTTGTTTTCATCAATCAGTAGTTTTTCTAATTTATCAGCCATATTTTCCATATCATGTGATACATTATCAACTGCGATGGGAATTTCCTCATCTGCAAAGATGCTATTAATGTCAATATTCCTACTGATTCTCTGAGCAAACAATTGAGACATAATTGTCCTGGAAAGCTGCTAACCTAAAAGGGGGAAATGCACATAAACAACAAAACAGGTAGCGCTAACCGCAATGTGTGTGGTGTAGTAACTATTACCTTATATATTAATTAAAACTATACATAAGGGGCTGCCTAGGACACAAAGCCTGACCCCCTGGTCAGGAAAACAGTATGGACAGGGAATAGTTCCGTGGGCGCCTATAAAATTTTACCACTATAAAGGATATACGAAAACCAAGCCTGTTGGTTGTGAAGATTGTTGATCCTCACGGTGGGCTTGAAAACAAAGAGAAAGCACAACACATAGCGTAATACTGTTGAAACATTAAACAAACAACATATAAGACAACATATAACAGCTGAATACTTAAATGGTATTTTTAGGACAATAAAATCATTTAATAACAATTAATATTTACTATAATGCACAATTTGCATGGACACATAGATTTAAGCAATTAAAAATCTGAATAGGTGGTTCAACTGCTCCGTAGCACCAATGTTGATGATAGCAATGCCTACTCACCAGATGGAATAGGTTTGCAGGCAGTGGATATTTTAGAGAGTATCCCCTCTCATCTGTGTGCTGCTCTCTGCTTAGCTGGCTTCTCTGTCGGCTCGTGGGTGCAGCTCATCAGCAGGGACTCCTGCAGCTCCAGGAAGCACGTCTGAGCAGATGGAACTCAGCTGCAGCTGATTCAGCACGATGTCAGCCACGGACCACCGTGAGCTAGTCTATCTGCTGCTCACTGCTAGCTGGCGTCTCTATCCGCTCGTGGACGCAACTTGTCAGCAGGTACTCCTGCAGGGCGCCAAGCAGGGCGCTTGAATAATGGAAAACCGCAACAGCTGGTTCAACTCGTCGGCGGCTATAAGAGATGGTTAGCTGGCAGCTCACGTTGATTCACCGATGTACGGGGGTACTACACCAATGTGTGCGGGGCTTGAACCTCCACCCTACGCGTTTCAAGAGCGATCTGCTCTCTTCCTCAGGGGTATATGAATAAAAAAGTCCAAAATGTCCTTTAAATACTGACTTCACCATTTGGGTAAATAGTTCCACCTGTAGCTAATTGCACATGTGCTGTGCTTGTAATAAAGTTGCTCTTAGTGTGTTTGCAATCAGACACTGCACAGTGAGAATGTCTTTGAACAAAAAAGCTACTTACTATTTTGTACAGCTGTTATACATAATGACAACATTAAACATAACACAATATACAATGAACATATACTACTAACAACATATATATTTAAACATGACACAATAAACAATGAACATATACTACTAACAACATATATATATTTATGTATATAAACAAAAAATAAATGAATAAAAAAAAAAAAAAAAAATGCATAATTTTAAGGTAGGACAAAAAAAAAAAAAAAAAAAAAAACATTTTAATTAATTATTTAATATAATATGCGAATTATGATTAGATAAAATGTATTAAACCAGTGATAGTGTGCTTATTTATGTAGGAGGAACCTACTGCTATAAGCGAATTTAAACACTAATGTATATGACATGTCACCTTATGTGGATGTACTGTATTTGGTACTAACCCACCAAAAAGGATTTCAAATCGAATTCTACATTTAAGCCATTGGGGACAGAGTACATAACTCATAAATCCAATAGGACTCTCTTCTCCCCAATAGGCTCAATGTGTTACCTCCTCTCCAGTGTGGTACAATGCGCTCTATTCCTACGCACCTCAAACCTTTTGGGTCTTTATTGTGCACCTGAAGAAAATGATTAGACACATTGTGTGTGACTAAACCAGTTTTAATATTGTATATATGTTCATACAAACGTCTTTTTATAGCTCGCGTTGTCATACCCACATACTGCAGACCACACGGACATTCAAGTAAATATATAACAAAGGAACTACTACATGTAATATGTTGTTTAATTTTTATACTGTTTATGTGTTTTATTTGATATAAAATTTATTTTTTTGTTACTGTATTTGCATGCCGTGCATTTGTTACAGAGGAAGTATCCCCCACAGAGTGTTGTGTCTCTTTGAACTGGCTGCAGCGATGGACAGCTGGGTGCCAGTCTCTGTCCTATATTAGGAGCTTTTGTGAATATAATATGTGGATATTCGGGTAGAATTCCCTCTAGTTCTTTATCCTTTTTCAATATTGGCCAGTATTTTCTTAAAGTTTTGCGTATGTTGGGTGCCATTTGGTTATATTGAGTGACAAATGACAAATTGCCTGATGAGTTAATATTTTTATTTTTATTTTTATATTGTAAGAGACTGGTTCTGTCCATCGCTGCAACTTCAGAGATAGTTCTATCCAACTCTAGTGGGGAGTACTTCCTCTCCACAAATTTTTGTTTTAAATCCTCGGCTTGAATTTTAAATGTATCTGGATGTGAGCTGTTTCTTTTCAGTCTAATGAACTGTCCCTTAGGGATGTTTTTGACCCATGTGGGATTGTGGTGACTCTGTGCATGTAAATAATTATTTGATTGAACCGGTTTAAAATATGTGCTGGTGTGTATGTGATTATTAACTATAGTGATTTCTAAATCTAAAAATTCTATTTTATTAGTATTAGTGACAAACGTGAATTTTAAATTATTAGTGTTGTTATTCATATATAACTGAAACTGTGTTAACTGTGCTAAAGTGCCTGACCAGATAAAAATAATATCATCTATGTAGCGCCGCCACAGCACCAAGCTTGCACCATAGGGACAATTGGACCATATATGTTGTTTCTCCCAATATCCCATAAATATATTAGCATAACTAGGAGCAAACTTGGTGCCCATGGCGGTGCCACATATCTGCAAATAATAAGCTTTATTAAAGTGAAAAAAATTGTGACAAAGGATGAATTTAATTCCTAAAATCAAAAAATCTCTAAATTCTTTTGAAACAGATGGGTCATTTTTTAGGGTGTTTAAGACTGATTCACATCCTTGATCATGGTTGATTATGGTGTATAATGAATTGACGTCTGCGGTAACAAAAATATAATGGGGTTGCCACTGAATGTCCTGGAGTGTCTGCAGTATGTGGGTAGTATCCCGGAGGTAAGAAGGTAATTGTATGACATATTTCTGGAGTTGTCTATCTATATATTGAGATAAGTGTGATGTTAATGATTGAATGCCCGAAATGATGGGGCGGCCGGGGGGAAAATTTATATTTTTATGTATTTTAGGGATTATATAAAACAAAGGTAGTCTGGGGTGTTTATTGTAAAGAAAGTCAAATTCTTTTGGAGTAATTAAATTTTGATCTAAACCAAATGTTAAATAATTAAATAATTTTTGCTGGTAATGTGTAGTAGGATTCCTAGTTTGCCAATCTAGAATTATATATACACACACATTATAATATCTTCATTGTAATGTATATGTTTAGGCATAAATTCCCATTGTCTCAGGGGAGAATGTACTGACATTGTTTTTCCTTAAATTGCGTTGACATCACATTTTGTAGGAAGACTGTAAACATGTCCAACATCACAAGAATATTTAGGCTTTAGTAGCAATCAAAAATATCAAACTGATTCTTACAAGGGTGTATTTATTGGACAGTCAATATGTAGCAAATATGAACATTTTCAGAACAATGTATACCCATCAGGCATACTTTGTCCTAACAGTCATTACCTAATGGATGTAAAATTACACTGACTATCAGACACATGTAAATCGTGGCTGGTAGAAATTAAGATGCTTTTATTGAGAAATTATTATGTGCATCACAATGGCATAGTGAGAATAGATAATAATTGTTTTGTCCATATAGGTCTTATGCTTAATCTACTTTGATAATATTCTTCATCGGATTTTAATTAATGCAATTTTACTTTATCTGTAAAGATAATATTATGTACATGTACTGTATACACTTAAAATAATACATTCATACGACTATAATGCACAATTTGGTGGAACCATCATATCGTCTGTTTATTTCTAACCAACAATTATGCCTTTAGTAACAATATTCAGTCAACATGTTGTAATCATTCTAATGTTGTATCTTCCCCTGTCTGCTATCTCTGCTAATCTTTTTATTTATTGACATGACTTTTTTTCAATGCTGCATTATCCTCCTGTTCACTCTCGCTGGGAATGCTATTTTTGATGCAGTACCTTTCACCACTGTGTTTCCGTATCCACGAGCATGCACCCGATATGAACCAACAACTAGGGCCTCATGCAGTAAGCGCCGATAAAGCTTTTTTCGCCATTTTTCCGCCAAAAATGTCTTTCCGATTCAGTAAGCGCTGAAAAGTGGCAAAAATCGGCAATTTTGGTTACCGATAAGAACTTATCGGCAGCCGGGTGCCGATAAGCCACTTTTCGGCACTTTTTGAAATTGGCTGAATTCAAGTAGCCCCGATCAGCTTTTCGCTGCTGATCGGCACTCTAGAATTGAGAGTTTTACGCCAATCCGTCCCGCCAGCTAAAGTTGGCGGGTTGGTGGTGGAGAAGCATCGGCAAGGTCGACACTTAGAAAAAATCAGGCCTTTTTCCTGGCTGGGATTGATGCCGGGGGTTTCCGGAGTTGATACCATTAATACCAGCACCGGAGCCCCCCGGCATGCATCCGAGGCAGGAAAAATGCATTTAAAGCCCACTTCATTATCTTTGCGGCTAATCGCTAAGGCAATGAAGGGGTTAACCCGCCATGCCAGGTTTATTGTGGGTAGCGGGGTTGGGTGAAGGGGGTATTTGGCCCTTGTTGCTTGTTTAGGGCTTGCGTGTGGGTTGTGGGTGCACTTAACCCCTTCACGACCGTAGCGGTTAATACCGCTACGGTCGTGAAGGGGTTAAGCCCTCCCGCTACCCACTCGCAAGCCCTAAACAAACCACCGTTGGGGCTAATACCCACTTCGGCCACCCCCGCTACCCACAATTAAAAAAATACACACACAACAGCCCCACACTAAATAAATAAATATATATACATATATATATATATATATATATATATATATATATATATATATATATATATAGGAGAAAAAGAAGAGAGAGCGCACGCCCCATAGCGTAAAAAAGTACATTTAATATTAAAAGGGGGGGGAAGGGAGGGGGGGATGAAATGTACTCACAAGAGTAAAAAATCAATAAGGCAATTTGTGAATAAATCACCACCATCCGGTCTCTCCACTGCAGACGTCCGCAAGTAGAAGCTCCCTTAGGGCTGCATGGAAGTGGTAGCTGCTCACAGGAGGCCAGAGGTGTAATTCGCCGACAGAGATAAGTCTGTAAAGGTCCCAGAGATCGCCTCTCAAACTTGAATAGCTGCAAAGTGATCTCGCACTCAGTGCGGCCTCGTGCGCGTGCGCAGCGTCGTGATGACGTAATGGTGCGATCAAATTTATATCAAATGGATAATAGTGAATGTGCCCATTTTAAATACATCAAGAACAATAAATAAAATCAATACATATAGCACTCACCCATGTCTGGCTGCCATGATGAAGGCCATCCTCATCTTCAACACCGTCCATGCCCCCTCCGATGCTGCAAAACATGAACAAGAATAAAAACAGACAATGTAATGTCCCCTAACCCCTTAATCACCATAGCGGTTATTAACCGCTACAGTCATTAAGGGGTTAACCCACCCTCACCCACCACTCGGGAGGCCTACATACCCTCCGCCACTATCCCCCCACCTCGTGAGGCCTAACCACCCTCACTCAATACCCAGTCGGGTGGCCTACCCACATACCCTTGGGGCCAATACCCCCTCCCCCCACCACCCACAATAAAAACAATACATAGCCCCACAATAAACATCATTATATTTATTAAATACATAACCCACCCCCTGTGCCCCCCCATAAATACATGATTTATTATTTTACATACAGGGTTAATACCCCAGGCCCACGTGAGTCCCCGGTGGGCCTGACGGGTCACCTCACAGACCTACAGGTGCCCAGCATCATGTTTCACACAGGGTCTGGAGGCCTGTTTGTGGGTCCCGCCAGGCGCCATGGTCCACCAGGTGGTCTCCGTGGGTCACCGTGGGCCACAATGGGGTCTCCACGGTAGGCCCGCGGATGTCTGGGGGGCGCCGGGTCAGACCCACAGGTGTCTGAGTGGCCTCGGGTGGTTCCCACGGGGGTCTGAGGACCCACGGGTGGTCCCTACGGTCCATGGTGCCCCCACAGATCTGGGGCCACCGGTTCTTCCCTGTAGGTGTCCCCCATGGACCCGGCAGCCTGGTAACCGTGAGAAGCCCAAGGATACTGCAGGTGGTCTCCAGAGGTCTCTCGCAGACAAAAAGGAACCAACCCTGTATGTAAAAAAAATAAACCTGACCTATACATTAAATACATCAATCCCCCCCACACAACACAAGATTGTGCAAGATTATTTGCCCATTATTAAACACATTAACTAGCAAAATAAAATAAATAAAGTTCTACTCACCTCATCAATAAGAAGCCCCCTCGCCAGCAAAATCCTTGTCCTCCGTTGCCAACAAAATACATAGCCAATACATTGCAATTACATTCAGATATCAATTAACCCCTTAATCACCTTATCGGATAATAACCGCAAAGGTAATTAAGGGGTTACGCCACCCTGGTCCGATACACACCCTTCACCCATTCATTTGTACAGTGGCTTCATCATGCAACTATATATATACACATATATATAATATATATATATATTTAGAGAGAGAGAGAGAGAGAGAGAGAGAGAGAGAGAGAGATACACATGATGAACCAATATAAAAATAAATGTGGAAGGGTTATCAAAAACATGCTCTACTACAAATACCATTTCTCCATACAGACACAGTACAATAAAATCTATATTTCCTAAAAAAATCCAATCTCATCTTCCAATCAAAATCCTCAAATGCCAATCAAACATTGCATTTACATTGTATACGTGATGCATACAATATATGCACCATGTACACTCTGCAAATCAATGTTAACAATAAAATATTCCAAAAAAATGCTGCGACGTTCGAAATGCATTGGATGGGTCTTTTGCCACATTAAAGTGCCCTTTTAATCATTTTTTTGTTCTGGTTTCTTCCTGCTCCGTTTGTGCTGGTGCGCTTTTTGGTCTCCCTTTTCCCTGTATTTGTAGTAGAGCATGTTTTTGATAACCCTTCCACAATTATTTGTATATTGGTTCATCATGTGTGTGTGTATATATATATATATGTGTGTGTGTATATATATATAGTTGCATGATGAAGCCACTGTACAAATGAATGGGTGAAGGATGGGTATCAGGCAAGGGTGGCTTAACCCCTTAATTACCTTTGCGGTTATTATCCGATAATAACCTGAATGATACCTGAATGTAATTGCAATGTATTGGCTATGTATTTTGTTGGCAACGGAGGCCAAGGATTTTGCTGGCGAGAGGGCTTCTTATTGATGAGGTGAGTAGAACTTTATTTATTTTATTATGCTAGTTAATGTGTTTAATAGTGGGCAAATAATCTTGCACATTATTGTACTGTATGTGTTGTGGGGGGGGATTGATGTATTTAATGTATAGGTCAGGTTTATTTTTTTTACATACAGGGTTGGTTCCTTTTTGTCTGCGAGAGACCTCTGGAGACCACCTGCGGTATCCTTGGGCTTCTCACGGGTACCAGGCTGCCGGGTCCACGGGGGACACCTGCGAGGAAGAACCGGTGGCCCCACAGACCTCTGTGGCAACCACCCGAGGTCCCTCAGACACCTGTGGGTCTGACCCGGGGCCCACCTGGTGGACCATGGCGCCTGGCCGGACCCACCAACAGGCCTCCAGACCCTGTGTGAAACATGATGCTGGGCACCTGTAGGTCTGTGAGGTGACCCGTCAGGCCCACTGGGGACTAACGTGGACCTGGGGTATTAACCCTGTTTATAAAATAATAAATCATGTATTTATGGGGGGGCACTGGGGGTGGGTTATATATTTAATAAATATAATGATGTTTATTGTGGGGATGTGTATTGTTTTTATTGTGGGTACTGGGGGTGGGGGGAGGGTGTATTGGCCCCAAGGGTATGTGGGTAGGCCTCCCGGCTGGGTATTGGGTGAGGGTGGTTAGGCCTCACGGGGTGATGGGGTAGTGGGGGAGGGTATGTAGGCCTCCCGAGTGGTGGGTGAGAGTGGGTTAACCCCTTAATGACTGTAGCGGTTAATAACCGCTATGGTGATTAAGAGGTTAGAGGGCATTATATTGGCTGTTTTTATTCTTGTTTATTATTTGCAGCATCGGTGGGGGCATGGACGGTGTTGAAGATGAGGATGACCTTCATCGTGGCAGCCGGACAAAGGTAAGTGCAATATGTATTTAATGTATTTATTGTTCTTTATGTATTTAAAATGGGCACATTCACTATTATCCATTTGTGGATAATTGTAAGTGTGCCCATTACTGTATTGTATGTTTTAGGGGGGGTGTTTTTATTGTAAAGTATTTGTGTTGTTGTATTTTTTTGGGGGCACAGAATTGGTACTGCAGGCCTGCGGGAACACTCGAGGGCCCCGCCGGCCTCTAGAGTCATTGCTGTGATCCCAAAAATTTGATATATATAATGGGGGTATAGGGGTTGTTGGGGGCACATGGGTTGTATGTTGTTTATTGCAATGTTGATTGGGGGCAATTGTCCCCAATAAACATGCTATTATGCCTTAACACCTTCATTGCCTTAGCAGATAGCCGCAATGGTAATGAAGCAGCATTAATGTATTTTATTAATATTGTGCGGATGCAGGGGGTCCCCTGAGCTCAACCACATTGATTTGTGGCTCAGGGACCCCCTGCTTTCTGAGTTACAGGCCCCGGTATGGGGCATCGGGTGCCAGTATCGCCGCCATCTTTATAGCGTCCAACACGCGACGTGGGCTCTATAAAGATGGCGGCGATGCTGGCACCCGATGCCCCATACCGGGGCCTGTAACTCGGGAAGCAGGGGGATCCTGAGACACAAATCAATGCGGTTCAGCTCAGGGGACCCCCTGCTCCCGCACAATATTATTAAAAATACATTAATGCTGCTTAATTACTATAGCGGATAGCCGCTAAGGTAAGGAATGATTGTTTATTTATATGTGTGTTTTACTCATAGTGTAGATGTGCAGAGGGTCTACGGAGCTGAACCACTTTGGTTTTAGGTTCGGGGACCCCCTGCTTCCCGAGATACAGGCCCCTTTATGGGGTGCCGGTATCCCTCTGCTTTGTTTACATTCAGCGGTCACGTGATCGGGACATTTAAATGCAGAGGGATACCGGCACCTCATAAAGGGCCTGTATCTCGGGAAGCAGGGTGTCCCCGGACCTGAAACCAACGCGTTTCAGCTCCGGAGACCCCCTGCACATGTACACTATGAGTAAAAATAGTTTTGATATATTTTTATTTTGCCGATGTTTGCGCAGAGAGAGTGGCGGATCTCTCTCTGCTGCAAACACATATCGGCAGAAACGGCGCATCGCCAGGTTATCGGGAGCCAGGCTTTTTTATCACCGGCTCATCTGTGTTTTGCTTTCGCAGTGATTCGCCAGGGATTCGGCCCTTACTGAATACTGCGAGGACAAATCGCCAAAATCATGCTGATAGGGAACACTTGGCAAGAGCACTTTTTCGGCGCTTACTGCATAGAGCCCCTAGTCACACTATGTCCCTCTATGGAGCCCAAAGAGAGGAATTAGCAATGTTAGGCATCTTGCACCAGGTGTAAGCAATTTTTTCATACACTTTTCTTTTCATTGATACATATACCCCTTGGTATGATGGAAAATTATATGAATCACACATAACAACCCGCATTGATCTTTGTGAGTGTCACTGATTTGGAGTCAGTCTCTTTGGTTTTTATACTTCAATGTAATTCAATAATTAAACAAAAGTGTATATATATGTGTGTGTGTGTGCATTATCTCCTGATAAACATTTTATATATACTGTATGTGGCCAGGTTCCCCCTCTGGGCTTCAATGCCCCCTTACCTCCGGGGGCGCTGCAGGGGCACTGCGGGGGCACGCAGCTGCCGGTGGAGGAGTGCGCGTGCACCCAGCGAGCGCCTGTAGTGGCGGGAAAGGTTACAGGCAGTGCGGGCCTTCAGGTTGGCGAGCGGATCGCCGGAGGCTCCTGGTGGCTCCTGGTACATGGCTCCGCCATGATGGATAGGCGCACGCATGCGCAAAGGGAGTTGCGCATGCGCATTACTCTGTTAGGTTCGGCGCCCATCTTAGTACACCCTGTACATGTGCAGGACTATAGATATAGCCGGCGGCCATTAGGGAAGGCGCTCTGCGGGACTACTCCAGTCGGAAGAGGGAGTTGGATCAAGCAGGTAGTGTCTCAGAGCCAGTGCCTCTGAAATTAGGCCTAGTATTTTCCCCCTTAGGCCCCAGCTAGGCCCCGACTCACAGTAGCTTGTAGTTGGTTTTGGGAAGGCCCTTTAGATAGGGACGCTTCCCCATTTACTGATTAGTGTCAGGGAAAGAGAGAAATACGCCGCACAATGATTGCAGCCCTGTGGTCTGGGATCAGACCACCTACGTACAGAGACTCTTAAAGGTGGGACCCTCCTAGCGGAGACCACCCAACGCAGAGGAGGACGCCATCGTGGATGGTGACGTCGCTGGATCTGCGGATCCCTATCGCTAAGTCGGGCGCACCGAGTACTGGAGTGCTCGGCAGGTACCTCACCAAGTGCACCGACAATTCACGGGGTAGCGCTACTCCCTACACTCTTGGGTGGGCCCGGACATTGGGGAAAAGGACATCAGGGTATTGGTGTAACGGATCCGCACCTTAGTTTGCGGTTTGCCTTGCCTTACAGACTTATGCAGCCCTGGAATACTGCTCCTGACCTTTGCTGCAGCCCCACCCTGTGTTCACTCATTAAAGCAGTGCTGCCACACGCCCCTTCTGCTATTGGTTCACTGACCTTTAAAGACACCTTTCCCACAATGCTTCCCTGCCGAGCATAACCCTTCCTGGTTGTCACAAGTGTTCTGCCACAAGCCCTAATGCTTGGCTCTGTTGTGTACTAATCTCTCAAGTTCTATTCCCCAGTTCACGCAGAGTTCTGTTCCTGTCTCCTGTGCTGAAGCGGAGTACTCTTCATGTTTAACTTCAGATCCCTGTTTCCTGATGCTGAAGCAGAGTACTCTTCATGTTTAACTTCAGATCCCTGTTTCCTGATGCTGAAGCGGAGTACTCTTCATGTTTAACTTCAGATCCCTGTTTCCTGATGATGAAGCGGAGTTCTCTTCATGTTAACTTCAGATCCCTGTTTCCTGAGGCTTGCTATCCTTCCACAGCAATAGCCTATCTACCAGTACCTGGGTCTCGCTGCTCATTCTCCATAGCAGTGGCCGTGTCCTGGTTCCTGTGCTGAAGCGGAGGTCTCTCCAGTGTTGACTTCAGCTCCCGGTTTCCTGAGGCTTGCTGTCCTTTCTCTGCAGAGCCTATCTATCTTGTTCCTCGGGCCTGCTGCTCAACCTACATAGCAGAGGCCGTGTCCTGGTTCCTGTGCTGAAGCGGAGTACCTCCTGTGTATCCTTCTGCTTCCTGTTTCCTGTGGTCTGCTGCCCTACCCTTAGCAGAGGCCAATCTACGAGTCCTGAGGTCTGTAGCTCTCTCTCTCTCCTTGCACAGGCCGCCCTGGACTCCTGCGCTGAAGCACTGGTTTGCCAGTGCTGCCTGGCAGTGTGCCCACTCCAGTTTGCCTATTCTTTCCTGAGACCAGTACCATGGGCCGTGGTCGCCGCACGCGCAGAACCCATGCCTGCGCTCACTCTTTTAAGCTGAGGCGGGGAACTTCTGATTACCTGTTGCCGAACTCCTGCTTGAATAACGGTTACCCTGATCTCTCCTGTCCTGACCATGGCTTGTCCACTGTTGATGCTACCTTCTCCAGCCCCGACCCTGCTACGTACGACTAGGAACTGCGCAATCCGGATCAGCCTGCGTGGTCTAAGGTCGGTGCTTATACAACCCCACCTCAGCCACGCGGTCCGACCCAGGTTTGTGGCGAGCACAACCGTGACAGTATTCTCGGCACCACAAACTCGGACCGCCATGTGGTGAGTGTTGGCTAGTTTCTGTCTGAAATCCTGTCCCGGCCTGCAGACCAGTCCTGGTATCTATGCGAAATACTACCTCGGATGAAAGATCCGTTTATGTTAGAAGATTTAAAACCTTTGCAACACCGATGCCGTAATGACCCTATTATGAAGGCTTTCCGCCTCCAGCAATTAAAAGAGTTACTGGCCAGTTGTGTTCGCTCCCCTGGTTCCCCTTTAACCTGGGATAATGTGAACCCTATGGGACAGGCCTACGCCCAGGATGCACTCTGTGCCCTGGCCTTATCACTGGACATTCTCGTAGCACGAGAGGACCCTCTCTTCATGTTGGCTCATGCACAACACACTCTGTATACTTTCCGTGACCTTGGACATTTGCATAAAGGAACAGGACCCTCTCCTCGCCAGCTACTCTGCCGCGTGGCAGTCCCCCTGTACTGCCAGTCCTGTCGCTAAACCTGGGGACGTATCTTCCTCTCCAGGAAATGACCAAACTGTCCCACTATCACTGCCCCCTAACGCAGAGGCTGCCACGGTCCCTAGCCCAGATTGTACGCCCGGTTACTCTGACCCCATTGATAAGTCTACGTTAACCCCTGCCGACCAGTCCTGTGAGGTTCCCCTGGAGTCTACGTATGTTTCTCCAGCCTACACTAAGGCTCTAGTATCCGAGAATGAATCCCTTTTCCCCTTTATTTCTAGCTCTGAATCCCTAACTTCTGTACCTGAGCTTAGCCCTGTCTTATCCCCTGCTAGTTAGGCCTATGAGTTGTCCACTGTAAATCCCTGTATTTCCCAGGTCTGTGTGTCTCTCTCACAGTGTAAGCTTTCTTTACTCTCTCTTTCTAACTCTGAATCTCTTATTCCAGCCCTTGAGGTTTTTCCTGCTTTAACCCCTGCTAGGCAGTCCTGTGCGCTCTTCCCGTCAGAGAAAGAATCCCTTCTACCTCCATATTCTAAGCTTGAATTTCTAAGTTCTGTTCCCAGGGTCATTCCTGTATTAACCCCCGTGGGGCAGCTCTTTGAGTCCCCTTTGGTAATTCCCTGTTCTCTGCCAGCCATGATTACGTCCCTAGCTCCAGAGGAGAAATCCCTTGTTTCACCTATTACAGAGAGAAAACTCTCTATGTTCTACTCTCAGGTATTCTCTGCATTAACCCCTGTAAATTCTTGCTGCCTCCAAGCTAATGCCTTCATCCTAGCCTCAGAGAATGAGTCCCCAAGTCCGACAGCAGAGGTTGCATTGAAGGATTCCCCAAACCTTGCGGAGTCCTAAGAAATTCTTTGCTATAAATCCCCTGCTCAGGTCAAGTTTCCGCTGCCTTGCCTCCTGAAACTTCGGCTAAAGTTCTGGTTCCAGTTAAATGTATTCAGGGACCAGGTTTTTCCCTAAGCTTGGTCGCAGAGTTCCCACTCCCGGGTATTTCGCTGAACCAGCCTGTCACCCAGAGAGCGGTGATCCCTGCTTCAGCGCATAGTCCCCACGTTGTGGAACCTGCAGTCATTTCTGGTTTCCCAGACACTCCTTACCAAATACCTACTTCAGAGACCAGTACAGTTGTGATTACCCCCCTTGTACTGTCTGTGCTCTCTTTTTCTCAAAGCTTAAGGTTAAAAGCGTACAGTGGTCACTTTGCCCCTCCTGGGGTTCATGTTGTGTTCTCAGGAATGTTTGCTGACACACTGCCTTCACTCAAAAGTGATGCTTTTTTATATGTGCTAGCTAGAACCCTGCACACAGTTTTTCCTCTCTCTGAAATTTGCCTGGTCGGTCCCGATACTCTGAGAGGTAAAAACCTCCCTTCGGATTCAGAATCTTCCGCTATAGAGGCCGTCCTTGCTTTTAGTTCCCCTGATTTCTCTGCCCATGCAAACCCTCCAGGGATCAGCATATCGGTTGTTACGCCCTTAGTACAGTCTGAGACCACCCTGCCTATATTTTTAGTCCTGGTGTTTAAATCTGAGCTATTTAGTTTTCCTGCCCTTGCTAAACCTCAGTCCCTCAGCACTGCGTCTAAATATGCCCCAGCAACCGTTGGGTTACTCGGGTAAAAATTAAAGCTCCTGTCTTAAAGGGTATTTTTTCACACATGTCCAGCAAACCTAGAACCTCAGTGATTGATTCTAAGCCACTTATCACTATATCTGATTTTCTCACTAGACAAACCCAGACACCCTCACCACTGGCTAGGAGTCCTGTTATCAGAATTTTTGCACTAGTAAACACGCCTATTCATGTTTTTGTCATGTTAAGTACCCCTGTTGTTAGGGCCCTTGCAGTTTTGGATAAGACTCCTTATGCTCCTAAGGTGTCTGCCATTAAGAGTTTCCATGGTTCCTACTTGCCGCTTGTTGTCTCTCTAACTCCCATCATTACTCCCCCATTATCCGTCACTGACTCTCAAGCACCAGCTCCTGACGCTAGTTCTCCTATCAGTACCCCTGCTTTTCTAGATGTTTCTGTTATGGATTCCGAGTCTCCAGCTCCAGAGTCGATTCCTCTACTCTCTGCGGCTTTTGTAGTCTCTCAGGTCCCTGTCACTGAAGTACAGACTTCAGCTTTTGATGTTAGCTCCCCTCCCGCCGCTACCCTTGCTCTGCCTGATTCTCAAGTTCCTGATATTAAAGCCCCAAAGCCTATTCCTACTCCCCAAACAATACTATCTCCCACTGAGGGTTCCCCAGTATTTGGGAGCTCCACTGCTGATTGCTTCTCTGCCTCTGCTAAACCATGGTTCTTCCCCTCGGAACCTTCTGTTGCCCCTGTTATTTCCTCTGTGTTGGAAATACTCTGTACGTATCCCAAGATTTCGGTCTCTACGCCTGGTTTATTGCTTGCCTTGTCGCCTTCCATACAAATACCTGGAAAAGGTCCCACCCACCCTATACCCTCGCTGATCACTACCTGGGAGACCTCTGAAGGAGAAGACCCTGTCAAATTTCTACATGCAGAGGTCAGCCTAGACTTTGTCTGTCCCGAAGGTCGCCCTGGTATTTTCGATCAACCATCGATGCCGCTTATCCTGAACTCTGGTCCCATTACTAAAGACTGGGCTCCCAGTGGGGGGTTCTTCTGCTGTTTCTGCTCCGGAAACCCTTGGTTCTTCACAGCCCTGGATTCCCAAGCCATTTTGCATGGCGAGCCATGTACCAATGTTGTCTCTACCATCACTCTCATATCCTAGAACAGGACTCACCAAGGAACTGCTCGTTTACGGATCCCCTTGCCGCCTAAAAAACTTTAGGAACAACTCAATGTCCCCGAGGCCCATGGGTGGCCCTGTCTGGCCGCAGTTCTCACTGGGGGGTGGGGGTACGCAAAGGAGTGCCCACGAGTCTCTGGACCATGACTCTAACCCCAATCCCAGACAGTTCAGGAACAATTCCAGGTCCCCTAACTCTATGAGTGGTCTTATTCGCCCCGGAGGTCTCACGTGAAGTTGGGGGGGGGGGGGGTACTGTAACGGATCCGCACCTTAGTTTGCGGTTTGCCTTGCCTTACAGACTTATGCAGCCCTGGAATACTGCTCCTGACCTTTGCTGCAGCTCCACCCTGTGTTTACTCATTAAAGCAGTGCTGCCACACGCCCCTTCTGCTATTGGTTCACTGACCTTTAAAGACACCTTTCCCACAATGCTTCCCTGCCGAGCATAACCATTCCTGGTTGTCACAAGTGTTCTGCCACAAGCCCTAAGGCTTGGCTCTGTTGTGTACTAATCTCTCAAGTACTATTCCCCAGTTCGCGCAGAGTTCTGTTCCTGTCTCCTGTGCTGAAGTGGAGTACTCTTCATGTTTAACTTTAGATCCCTGTTTCCTGATGCTGAAGCGGAGTACTCTTCATGTTAACTTCAGATCCCTGTTTCCTGAGGCTTGCTATCCTTCCACAGCAAGAGCCTATCTACCGGTACCTGGGGCTCGCTGCTCATTCTCCATAGCAGTGGCCGTGTCCTGGTTCCTGTGCTGAAGTGGAGGTCTCTCCAGTGTTGACTTCATCTCCCGGTTTCCTGAGGCTTGCTGTACTTTCTCTGCAGAGCCTATCTATCTGGTTCCTCGGGCCTGCTGCTCAACCTACATAGCAGAGGCCATGTCCTGGTTCCTGTGCTGAAGTGGAGTACCTCCTGTGTATCCTTCTGCTTCCTGTTTCCTGTGGTCTGCTGCCCTACCCTTAGCAGAGGCCAATCTACGAGTCCTGAGGTCTGTAGCTCTCTCTTTCCTTGCACAGGCCGCCCTGGACTCCTGCGCTGAAGCACTGGTTTGCCAGTGCTGCCTGGCGGTGTGCCCACTCCAGTCTGCCTATTCTTTCCTGAGACCAGTACCATGGGCCGTGGTTGCCGCACGCGCAGAACCCACGCCCGCGCTCACGCTCCTAAGCTGAGGCAGGGAACTTCTGATTACCTGTTGCTGAACTCCTGCTTGAATAACGTTTACCCTGATCTCTCCAGTCCTGACAATGGCTTGTCCACTGTTGATGCTACCTTCTCCAGCCCCGACCCTGCTACGTACGACTACAAACTGCGCAATCCGGATCAGCCTGCGCGGTCTAAGGTCGGTGCTTATACAACCCCTCAGCTACGTGGTCCGACCCAGGTTTGTGGCGAGCACAACCGTGACAATTGGTACCTAGCACCTAATTCGTGACACTCTTTCGTGGTACAGAGTTGGGGTTGCTATACTGTGTGGTACAGGGTACTGTTTATGGTTCATAGTAAAGGTTGTTATTATATATACAGACTTGTGTGTGTATTACTGGTATTGTTCCTGGGAGGAGATTATCCTGCTGCATTAGGATCCCTTTCAGGTTGAAGGCGCTGCACCGAGGTGGACATCTGATCACCCCAGGCTCCCAGTGGCGGAGGCTCTGGCCTTCTGTGAGCCAACAGGTAACGGCAGTACCGGTAGACTCTTTAGTAAGGGAAAGAGGGCTACATGTAGATTAATATATTATACACAAACACTTTCCTAGGGCCTTATGCCTCCACTGTTAATTTTCACACCTGCGTGTGAGCATCCACCTTATCTTAATTCCCCACTTCCTTTCAATAGCCATTGCAAGCAGATATCCCTCATATAACACTGTATATAATATTCTCTGTTTCTGTATTTCTGCCCTTAATGAGGAAGGACCCTGAGAGGTTTGAAACCCTGTAACATATCAACTACTTGTAGCTCCAATAAAAGGTATCATACCACCTACTCTCTCTCTCTCTCTCTCTTTTGTTATTTTACTAATACAAAAACAGAACTATTCTATTAAAATTGCATTTCATGGACCAGGACCTCGAATCTCACTGGTCCTTGCAGATATAAATCTCTGATGGATGCTGCCAGATGTGAAGTGTGAGGAATATACTGCAGGTCATCTAATTTTACAAGATCTGGGCAAAAAGTACTGTACATGCAATTGCTCATTAAATGCTGCTAAATGAAATAGCCATACCCATACTGTAATTAAAGTAAAAATGAAAATGGCTGTTAATTTTTTTTTATACCAAGTAATTATATATATTGTTAGTGCTGTGCACAGTGGTTGTATGAGACCTTTGTGAGATAGACAAGCAATATGTTATCACATTCAGGGCACATGTGGTCCCTGCTACAGTACTGGTGGAGAAATATGAAATGAATAGGTCAGTGACGTGATGGAATGGGACGTTTTCTTTCATCTCTTCTGTGTCAGGGGCCCTGTCAAAACCAAATGGATGTTGATTTGAATACTCATTCTAAAATAAGGGTTTTATAAACTCATGTCTGGGATCACATGTGTGATCTGAAACTACCTTAAGGACACAATGCACGTTATCGTCTCAATCTCGGAGATCAAATGAAACTAACATACAAGTTGGCTACGCGTGTGTCAAGACTTCAGGTGTAGGTAGGACCTAAGTGGCCGGAACAGCAGGGGGCAGGCAATGAGGTGTCTGGATCACAAGCAAGGGTCCTGGGCAGGCAGCAAGAATCGTAGTTGGGGTCATCACAGGCAAAGATCCAGGGCAGGCAGCAAGAATCGTAGTTGGATTCACCACAGGTAAGGGTCCAGGGCAGGTGGCAAGAATCGTAGTTGGATTCACCACAGGTAAGGGTCCAGGGCAGGTGGCAAGAATCGTAGTTGAGGTCACAGGCAAGGGTCGGCAGCAGGCAATCCACAGGGACAGAGGCTATGGCAGGAGCAGGGGAAGGAACAGACAGGGACCATCCTAGTTGCAGGCAAGGGCCTTTAGTGAAAGGGACAGGACAAATTCAGGCACAGGTTCATGCAGAGGTCAGGGAACACAAAGCAAGTGCAAAGAGGGACAGGAAACATGAAACTATAAAGGCAGGCAGGGACAGAGGACATGAGAACCCAATAAGACAGACAGAAGAAAACCAAGTGCAGACAGAAACAGCAGCACACCCGGTGGACAGACAAAGGAACGGTGGTTGTGACCAGGACATCCCGGAAGACCCAGCCAGCGTGATGTTCAGGCACTGTACACCTGTGCAAAACATACCAAAGGAGAACGGGCTGCTGAGTACTTTTTTTAATTGGATAACACATTTCATAAGCTCCAGCAACACCTTTTTATACTTTCACACTATTTTGTGGTGTAATAACCAATGTTATTTACAGATTTGTGGAACGACCTTGAGAACTAGGTCCCCCCCTTTCCCCCACCCCACAGTTAGGCAGATCTGTATATGGGTTTTTGGGAGGAGAGATTTGTATGAAACACATTACAGCTGGGAGTTAGTCTGGTCTACTGTGGCTGTTTGAACATTGATATTATTATTATTATTATTATTATTATTATTTGGGTTGGGGAGGACGATTTTCTAAAAAAAAAAAAATCTTTTCATTAGATAATTACTATTAATAATTGTCACAACATCAGTCTTGGGTTGTCATTTACTTATTCTATTCACGCATCCACTAATATCTTTTTGGACCCTGTACTTTCAGTTGATGTTGATCTCAAAATCCAGATGGTTGTTCATTTTAAAATGGTGTTAGCAAACAGTTATTTACATGCAAAGAGCAACCATCATAAACAGGTGGTTTATAAACATTCCATTGAGTCAATTTAATTGGTGAGAAGGAATTGCTCTATGGAATGACAGTATGCTTTGAGAAACAATCCAACATTTTGGTTGATAGGTTTCTGATAAGAGATTATAACAGTAAACTAATTCAATATGCCTTTCAAAAAGTTAAATCTGTAGGTAGGCAGTTTTTGCTAGACACCTCCAAGTCCTAAAGTTTACTCAAAAACAGATCACAATTCTCATTAATCTTGACAAAAATAATACTCATCAGGAGCTCCCTAAATGTATTACTAGATTTAGTTAATCTGCTGATAAAATCCCCCCAAAATCTAAACAAACACTGGAACATACTTTTATGTGATTCACACCTTAGACACGAGTTGTCTAAATCAGCTCTTATTGTATTTAAAAAGGCTACCAGTATAAAAAATATGGAAGCACTGAGCAAACTTAAGGAATTATAGGATCATTCTTCTGTAAAAAGATTTGATTCATTTGTATATTTTAAATGTAACAGGAATAGATACAGAATTTAATCAGCCTCGGATTTTGGTCCCTCTTCCCAACCTTGACAAAATACACTGACACCATAGTTGGTGGATATAAATTGTCACCGCATTTATTAAATACAACTTAACCAATAAATACAATCACTTTTAATTCCCCAAGGGACCTGCCAGTTTGCTCAGAATTACAACACACAATAAAGCCCCCAGGATACCTGTGGCTTGTATATGGAAATCGCCGCAGCCACTACCTGTCCTGTCTTGCACGGACTCCTCGAGGGAATGTAGTCTCCAGTGTTACAGACCCCTGGAGGTAGTCTCCTGTCTTAGATGGACCCCTAGATTTAAACTCCTGTAGTTCCCGGCCCTCTGGAGATAGTCCCCTGTCGTACTGGGACCCCTGGAGGTAGCCCACTGTTTAATCACAATCTCCTTTAACACTCAGTTCCTACCCTACACCCATTGCTCCCCATATACCTGTACGCTTCCATCCTGGGTCTTCTGGAACCTGACCCACCTGGTGATGATCCTCGCCATTCCACGGAGGCATTCTCACAACAGAGCCACTAGGGCCTGCCGTGCCCACCTCAGCAACCTGCCTATGTATAGGAAAAACCCTAACCCCATTCCCCCACCATACCTAGCCTCTCTTCCCCTCTTAAACTAAACACTCCTAAAAGCCCAATATCCTAAACTCAACCTACCCTCACCTGCTTCTAATCCCCTCCGAACCTCTACTACCCCTCCTTTCCTGATCCACTGCGAACCTGCACTTCTTTGTTCCCACGTTGTACCAGGAGGCAGACACCCTTCCCTAAGTGGTCCCCCACTTACCTTATAGGCTCATACTCTGTGGTGGATTAGAGCTTCTCCTGAGCCCATGTGTAGGCCGCAGTTCCCCCTTGCTGCCATGAGGGGGTGCCCTCACACCGCTTCTGCTTTCCCTAATGATGCAGATCTCTTTTCGCCACCTTGCCTGGGGGGCACCGCATGCACTACAGTGTTGCCCTTTCCCATGTGTGGCCTACCTCGACCGGCAGCCACAGAGCTCCTCACAGGGCCACCTCACCATGCCACAGCACTCTTTTCACTCCTGACATCACTTCTGCTGCTCCTGGCCCACCTCTCCTAGTGGCTGCACCTTCACTGGCTCTGCCCCCGCATTCTGATTGCAGGGATCGGGCCTGACACCCCTACCTGCTAGCCCGCCCCTCCCGTTGGCCCCTCCTTTTGCTCCATAATACCTTACCTTGGGCTCGCCACCAACAGCTGTCGCCGCTCCCTTTCCCATCTGTCCCGCGCTGGCTCCTCCTCTGGTAAACCCACCTTTCACTGCTGCCACTCTGGTCCTCACTCCGCTCCTCCGTGCCGCACCACCGGTCTCTTTCCCATCTGTCCCTCGCTGCCCGGACTGACCATGCCCCTGCTCAACTGCTCACCCACGTCCTCCGTAGCCACCTCTGCTGCTCCACAGATTCCATGGTCCTCTGCTGCTGCTTCAGCCCCCAGGATGCGTGCAATCAGCTAATTGGAGCCCTTTATCTTTGCTTCTGTAACGCTTGCGTTGACCACGAGCAAGACAGGAACCCGGTACTGGGGTACCTGGTAAACCATGCACCCACAGCAGCGGAAGCGTGCCTGGCAGGCAGATTTTCAAACGTTGCCGGGTCTGGGTTGGAGAGAGTGGGTTAGTTGATACTTGCCAATGTCTTGGAATGGAGAGTTCAGAATAGTCAAGTCCGTTAGATGTGGTCTGGGGTTGGAGAGGTCAAAATCCTGGACGTCCGTATAGCCATGGTCTGGGTTGGAGATATCCGCAGAGTTGATGGTAAGCCGGGATCAGTATCCAGAGGGGTTCCAAAGTCAAGCTGGGTCGGTACACAAAGAGTTAACTGCAAGAGAACACAGGACGGGGAGCAAGGATCAACAGACACAGGAGCTCAAGGCTACAACGAGTTATGCTCAATGACTCTGAGCATGAGCAGGGTATTTAACAGGAACAGGAACCAGTAGCAAGGGAGGCGGAGCGGAGGCGTGGCCTCCACGGAGGCAAGGATTGGCTACAGGAGGCAAGTGGGCTAAACAAGTACTTGCCACGCAGCTGGGGAGCGGTGCACGTCGTCACGTGTGTGCGCTGCACGTGAGAGAAGCGCGGCACGTCCGAGGGGCGGAGCTAAGCACACTAGAAGAGCTGCGCGTGCACGCGCACTCTGTAAGCAGAGCGGGAGTGCGCACACGGACTGGTGCCAGGTCTGAGATATGACAGCTAAGGATGGAACACGTTGCAAAGGACCCCTTCACACACCCCTTCACACAAACACCCCTTCACACACCCATCACCCCCTTTAAACCCTTAACACCACCATTAGAGAGGACCATAGGCATATAGCCATGCTGCCCCTGCACTTAATTAGATTGGGACTTTCTTCATGTGTAGTCAGGGCCGCCGACAGGGGGGGACAGCTTGGACAAGTGTCCCAGGCCTGGTGTCTGCGGGGGGCACCGGTTGGCCGGTGCTGCAAGTTGGGCCCGACATCTAGCCAGGCCAGGCTGCCAGTCCTCTTGCGGCCGAGCCCGGGTCTCCCTCAGCTGCAGGCCTCTAACCTTCTATTTCCCACGCTGAGCTTCCAACGCCGGTGCGCAACGGGCCTCTCTGACAGCGCACCAGAAGTAAGCTTGCCCCAGCTTCCAGCGCGTGTCAGCAGAGGGAGGACTGGCGCATGTGCAAGCGTTGGAAGCACATGGGACAGAGTAAGGAAGAGGCCTGCAGCTGAGGGAGAGCCTAGGCCCGGCCGTGAGAGGACTGGCAACCGGGCCTGGCCAGATGTCGGGCCCAACTTGCAGCTGGGCCCGGCCTGACCATCCACAAGGTAAGTCTATTTTGTTTTTAAGTATTGGGGGGGATGTATTTTTTATATGTATTGTATTTTATATGTATTGGGTTTTTTTTATATGTATTGGGGGGGTTTAATATGTTTTGTGGCTTTTTTATATGTATTGGGGCTTTTTTATATGTATTGTTTTTTTTAAAATATTTTTTTATATGTATTGGGGTCTTTTATATGCATCTAGGTCTTTTATATATGGAAAAACAGGACTTCCGTCCAAAAAGGTGCAACAGATATATGAACAGGTATATTATATAACAGGTCCCATATGTCACGGATACATATTCTTTGCTTGAATTATTATTGAGGACAAACTGCTTCTTGAGGATATATATCCAAGTCAACCTTATATAACTCTTTTATATATGCATTGGGGTCTTTTTTATATATGTATTGGTGGTTTTATAAGTATTTGGGTGGGTTTTATAGGTGTAGCGCAACTACCCCCACCCCCTGGGATATGTGTGGCTACGGTGTATTGGTGTGGTGCAATACTTGATGGTGCCCAGGAGATCTAAGCCTCCGCTGCTTGGAACCTGGTGTGTACCTGAGTGGTGCTCGATAGCGCCTCCACCTGCACAAGATGCTAGCATGTGGAATTCCCCCGTTACAAGACACATAAACAATACACAATGGTATAATTAGAACAAGTTTACTATGGATATAGTAATGACAACTATAACACTGGCCTCGCAGGGCCAAACCCCTTACCATGCCTCACCCAACATCGTGTCCATACCCTGGTTGGGTTTACCCCAATATACTGAGGTGCTCCTGGCACCGTACCGTCCCAGTGTCCCCAAAGAGCCAACCCACCCAAATGTGTGAGACAGCACTGCCCCACTAAAGTGTTGAGTTGGTGCACTGGTGAGTTAGGCACCTGTCGGGTGCTCCCACACCCGGGCGCCCAGATGTTAACAATAAGATCCACAGTGAGGAACTGCGATTCCTCCATCCCTATCTCTGGGGATACAAGAGCAGTGTCCTTAACTACTGGGCCTGTCCCTGCAGCAACCACAAGCTGAAAGGGGAGTCGGGAGGTATCTGGCCTAGTGCAGGTGCCACAGACACCTGGACATACAACCTACCCCTTCCTTGTCCCAGCTCCGACTGGCGTGGTCCTAGACGCGCCAAATGTATCAATTGTGGTCCTCCGTGAATGCTGCAGCCCTATTGGCTGTGTCCCGGCACCTGATTAGCTGCCCCTGAGCATTGTGGGGCTTGTAGTCCCCGCAGGGCACTTTGGAGTACTTGCCGCCTCTTGCGCGTGCTATTGCGCATGCGCAAGGTGCACTACCATGGCTGCCAGCTATTGGGACTGCGCATGAACTCTTAGTATGGCGACGCCCTGCAAGGGGAGCCGCCGGTAGTCTCCAGCGATGCGTGTTCACCGCAAGCACGTGCATCCTTCCGCTGGCCACACCGCACCCCCGGTCCCAGGGAGGCGAAAAGGGGTCCAGGGGGACCCATGCTACACTATATGAAACCCCAACGGCCTCACTTGGGACCGTGCAACACAACATAACATAAACAAATTAATATAATAAAAATGCATCATATAACACAACTTAACCATCATTAACGACTTTACATGAGGTTATACATTTCAGTGAACATTGTGATAACGGATCTCACTTTACTACGGGCCCACGGCTTAGCCTCATAATGGGGTGCCCCAATTTGATCATAGGTCATCCAATTGGGTGGATGCCTAGCTCTCTGGCTCTGCCTGAACGGCTTTTCTACAACTCCCTCTGGCGAGTAGTACACACAGTCCTGAGGCTCAGCCTTTCCCATTGAGGGTGTAAATGAGCTGTTTTTAGAATCAGTGCTGTCGTGCTATAAATTCTATAGTGCAAAAGCTCATAGAAAAAAAGCAGCCTGTTAGAGCTGCATGGAGATGCTGCGTCTTCCCACAAGGCTCTTATAGGTGATCATACAGTTAAAAATATAGATTTTAATTATAGTGTACATGAGCAGGGGGTCTCCAGAGCTGAACCGCATCTCTACTTCATGAGATACAGGCCCTGTTATGGGGTGCCTGTATATATATCATGAAGTAGGGGGTCCCCGAGGCTGAAACCAATGCGGTTCAGTTCAGGAGGCCCCTGCTCATGTACATACAGCATAGCCTTCGGCCGCTATTCTTCTTTTGGGCCCTCGCAGTATAAGTCCTGATAGGCACAGACACTGTGAAGGGTTAGATTCTCTCATGCAGGCCTAGCTTGTTGTTGCAGCCTGGATACACTGGCTGTATCCAGGGGCGGGCCTAACAACAACTGAGAGTATCATCCTGGGGAGGATACTGGCTGGGTCACATGCAGTACTGTGATGCCTGTCAGTTTCAGACCTATTATGGTTATGGGGCGGGGTTACAAGCCCATCCCCATGGTATGTACTGACTCTATATTCCAGGGATGGGAAAGGGGAAAAGGGAAGGGTAGGGAATGCTCCCGCATCAGCAGGTATATAGTGAATAATAAGTAGTATGTCAGGCAAAATGCCGGTGCAAAAGAGGAAAAATATATAACTGAAGAAAAGAGAAAAAGATCCTCCCTGAATGCACTCGGATAAGCCAGTGATTGATGATAATGAGTGTATTTAAAAACTTTTTAATCAAAACCTTTTAATCACAAGAGAAGGTTTAAAACAGGATTGTATAGAGGGGCATGGTATATATAATCCAAGGCCAGCCCCTAATAGGCAAACCAAACAAAATCGTCCTCACTTGAGAGGAGATATAGGTATGACAACACCTTAATGTGGAACTATGTCGCTCAGACAATCCCCATTACTATAATACCAGAATAGAAGGCCCATAAACCATATGGAAATCCTTTTGTCAATAATTCAATGAACCTAAAATGGTATAGGTCATTGAAGCTAAGTCTGGAGGGGTAATTATCTTACACCGAATGGACAGATGGTATATATCTGGATGATGTCCCTAGTCCACTTAAACGGTGTGTACAACAAATAAACAAAACATGATGAAAACAATAACAACGCAACAAAGATGATCATAAAAAATGGAAACTCAACCACCATATGCATGTAGTAGTGGGATGCGTAGCTGAATAGTGTGTGAGCTCAGCAAAGGGCAAGCACAAAGTGTTTGGTTTGCCTATTAGGGGCTGGCCTTGGATTATATATACCATGCCCCTCTATACAATCCTGTTTTAAACCTTCTCTTGTGATTAAAAGGTTTTGATTAAAAAGTTTTTAAATACACTCATTATCATCAATCACTGGCTTATCCGAGTGCATTCAGGGAGGATCTTTTTCTCTTTTCTTCAGTTATATGTACTGACTCTCCCAGAAGTCAGGAGTCAGTCTGTCTCCCCTCCCCCTGGGGAGTGGGAGTGTGTGTGTTCTTTGCACCATCAAGGATAAGGAGTTGGATGGGGCATGCAAGGCCTTATAAAAAGGAAAGGCTGTGACTTCTGGCTATTACAATAAAGATCCAGTTGAACCATCCTGCGTGTGGCTTAATGTCTGGGCCACTAAAAGTTGCCAGCATGGACCATCCTGGTACCCTACGCTCCTTGCTGGCTGGAGGCGCTGTTCACCAGAGATGAAGCACCCTGAAAACCTGTCCTGATATCTCCCCTTTCCACCGCAGAGCAACTGAGAGCCTCCTGTACTACCAACAGGTATGCACTGCACCAGGAATAAACAGGTAGCGACCCAAAAATCACATAGCGTGGGGGAAAAGGTGCTATATGCACTATTATTAAAATCTATAGTTTTACTGTACAATCGCCTGTAAGAGCCGTGCATGGAGATGCAGCGTTTCCATGCAACTCTTACAGGCTGCTTTTTTTTCTATCAGCTATCGCGCTATAGAATTTATAGCACGACAGCACTGATACTAAAAACAGCTCGTGCAATAGTGCATTTTTTTCTCTGACTTAAAAAAACTGGCCTTCACTTCTTAGTGAATCCAGCTGCTGGCTTCATTTGTTAAGCGTGATAAAAAATACTCTCACGCAAAAGCAATGATTTTATCACTGCTTAGTGAATCACCCCCTTGGTCTTTGAATCTACAGGGGATATACACACATATTCCCCATTCTTTTGGGCATATACAAATGCAGCCACCAGTATCCGATCACTTGCCTTGGAAAATCTGGGTAAATTTCCCAATAAACTGCAACATTTCTGTGAGATTTCTGCAGTCAGACTAATGGCCCATCGGATTAACACAGCGGGGGGTCGCTGCAGTCCCAATCTTCTTCTTTGAATGTTGTTATTAGTTATTCTTATTAGGAATGGGGGGGGGGCGGGGCCAGGGGCGAGTGCCTTTTCTTGTCTGGCGAGTAGCATTTTTTTATAATTTGTCGAGTTTTCTCACTACCGGCTACCAGGAGGCTTCCTGGTAGTGGAGGAAGGCGGAGAGCACTTGTTGAAGTGCCTTTGCCCACGATGCGACTTCCCCGGTGGATACGCCAGCCTATCAGCGACATGTCCTCAGTTGGGGCCTTCTATTTGAAACCGACGCTGCCAGCGGCATCCAAAGGAAAAGATGCGGCTTTGACGCAGACCAGTGTGGCCTGGACTGAGGCCTTGGGAGTGGATGCTCCAGGGGGCCGTGTGCCCTGTTTCCATAGCCGGAACCCAAGCAAGACCCACCGGGTAAGGTGACTGCACAGGGAGAGGCTGAGATGCTACCGCTGGTGGAGCAGGAGCGGGACCGATGCCTGCTTATAGCCGCCAGCAACTGCGAGATACTCTGGTGCCTTTCCTAATGTGCAGGTCAAAGCAGGCCGGGGTAGGCCCAAAACCTTGGACTTGTCCAGAGACATTGAAAAGCCTAAGGCCTTAACACATGCTAATTTTGACCCTCCTCAATCGGTTGCTGGGCCCAAGACTGTTAATGCACCGATCCGGAAGAACAAGGGAGTCCCTAAACCCTCTCAGGACTGGAGAGATTGGGTAGACTTCGAAGATTGTTCCGCCGGGGAAACATCGGCAGCCAGTGTAATCTTGTTTGGGGGGAAATCTACTGCCTCATGTAAATCTGGGACATTAGGGGTATCTTCTCAGATGGACTCTTGGTCTGGTGTGTCAAACTGCACTGCCCCTATTGGGAAGGCACTACTGTGGTGGGACCCAATGTTTCAGGGCTACATCCCCATTATGAACCGTACCCGTTTCCTGTTAATTAACGGGGACACTGTAGATAAATGGTAGGAGGAAGGTGAGTTATCCAGAAGAGACCGTCAAGGAAGAGAGTAGGGGTGATTAGGTTAGGCATAGTAAAACCCACAGGCTTAAACATCCTTTACCATGAGACCCTACACATGCACCTCTGTTTTGTGTCTTACCAGGCCTGGCCAACAACCGCAAACTGACCAAACTTAGCAGAGATGACTGAGTCATAGGTCTTAGGCACCGGCAGTCACATGACTATGAATATCCTTATGTCCCCGAGCCTATCATGCGAGAGATAGAGGCCAATAGGGAAAAGCGGTTAAGGCAAGCGGTTCCAGAATACTTAAAATCTAAGTGCAGTTATTCAGTAGACTACACCGAGGAGAGGGTATGTTATCTTATGAAGGTGTGGAGTGTAGGAAGGGGTATCTTCATGGATAGGGTGGATTATCGCCCTGAGAATAGTTCGATACGAGTGTACTCATTTCGGGTTCCTGATTATGAGGGCAGGATCGTTAAAAAGCCTGACCCTAAGCACTATTACTGATGGGGTAAAAGATTCTCCATGTTGGGCAGGCAAGTATAGTTTGAAAAATATATTTATTGGCACATAGAGTGGATAAAAAACACTCTAGCGCGTTTCGCGCCCGATGGCGCTTTGTCAAAGAGGTACATTAAATTCCGTTCCAAACGGGGACGTTGGATTTTCCACCAGAGGGAGAGTGTAGCCATACCTGGCTTGGCTACTAATCTACCCTGCCTGACATGTAAATCCTGGTATCAGTGCAGACAGTGTTAGGCCCAATCCTGGGTTTTCCCACCAGCAAGCAGCTCCCTTGAATAACAAGGGGGGAGGCGGGATAAGGCCTGTGTTCGGCCCAATAAGGGCCTCAGACCTTGGACTCTCCCCCTCGGTACTTAAGGGGCTTCACTATCAAATTGTTTCAGTCTGTCTCCCTTGAGAGAGACATATCTTAGAAGAGTGTGCGCAGGGCCCTGGCCACCTTCTATTCCCTCCACTAGGGGAGTGGGACTGATACCTCTGACTCGAATAGGTATTCAGGGAAGAGATCGGACCGCCCCTGGTGTCCATGGCTGGGGGTGTGAGTCCAGTGACCATCCATAGGCTGGAGGCCAGTGATATTGTATGCAGAGTATGCTATGTATAGAGAATAAATAAGTTGCTATTATAAAATATACTCCTGGCTCGTGAGTGCAATCTACCAGGGGGAGTATTGGTGAGTTCTCCACATCCCTGGAGCCTGCAAGAGATGGAGGCGTTGACACCAACGTGAGAAAGTACCACCATTTACCGCAGATTCCTGTCCTGATGACCCCACTACCATCGGCGGACCTCTTAGTATCCTGTAAGCCAGAAGGTATCAGCACTACACAGCTGGTAGCCGGGCAAATCTCCCAGAGGGTGGGGAAAACACTGCAACATATACATATACACACACACACACACTATATATATATATCTATATATATATATATATCTATATATATATATATATATATATATATATAGATATATATATATATATATATATATACATCCATACATACACACACACACACATGGCACACACCAAAAAGTGTAACAAGGAATAATAGGGTGCTAACCGTGCAGACAGTGGTATAGAAAAACTAAAAAGAAGGCCAGGCACTCTTCACTGCACAAATTTCGAATTTATTAGCTTAATGTTTCGACTCACAGAAGAGCCTTTGTCTGTGTATATATACATGCACATACAGACTGTGTTGGGTGTAATGGAATAAATAAAGTAAATGCAAATCAAATAAAGCACCTTGGGCAGAGACGCTTTGGAGGAGATTTTACAATGTGATCAAGAAAGATGTATTGAATATTATAATTTCTAGTGCAAGCTGCTCTTGTATCAGATTATCTCTTATATAATATACCATTAGCGAAGGTATGTTTCCTTTTTTTAACATATATGTAAATATACTTACAGTACAACAGGTTGCATTCTTTATCAATAAATGCACCAATACAGTTACTATATCATCAGCACGTGCTTTCCCTTCAATAACATAATTTTACTTGATCTCAAAAAACACTTTTCTAACCGCTCTGCTTCTAGAAGATCTGCAATATACTGTACTGCACAGACTGCTCGGGACAGCATAAGGAAAATCTGTCTACTGTATTTAGGGCGTACTGTATGCTCATTTTGTAATGGATTATTACCTCTGCCAAGCCATTGGAATCTGTTTATCAAAGCCTCCAGGCTGAAAACTGGGCCAAAATTGGAAGAATATTTAACAAAATATTGGCCAAATTTTTTTTTAATCCATTGCCGTCCATAAAACTCCTTTCTTTTGCTATATCTAGAACAGTTTGTTGCCCCTGTTCTGCCCCAGTTGCAAAGCCGAGAGGCTTGATAAATAGACCTCATTGTGTGGTAATCATCAGGGAGTTTACAATAGCACAATTAAGACTTTGTTTTCTCAGTCACTTCACGTCTCTTCATATAATTTGTTGTTGTGTTTTGTTTTCCATGCTATCCTCAATAATCCATGGTTATTCCTCTTCAAACTCTTTCGAGTTGATTTACAGTATGGAGTGGAATACGCAGCCACATCTCAATGGTAAAGCACGTGGATAGTTACAAATATAAATGACTGGTCCTGCTATCATGACAGCTAAACATCTCGGATACGCTTTCTTAGCACTTAAGTTTAGGGTTTGACATACTATCACTAATTAAAATGGCGAAGGGTGTGCAATATCTTATTTAGGCCCCCAATTCAGTAGCTTGCGAAGCTGTCTTTGCACGGGTGTGAAATTGGGGATTTTTACAGCCAGAATTTGGTAGTAATAATATTAAGGTTTTAAATCATTTGATTTTTTAAATGATCAGCAAAATACTTATTTGAAGCAGGCAGTGTTATAGAGTTTCATGGCATGATGATTGTTTTGGTGTGGAAACTTTCACCTGTCAGTGTCCAAGGACATAGAGTAAGGGAGGCACAACTTTTATCTTTATTCTGTCCTCAAATGATGTAGTCTTTGTGAATGTCTGGCACAGAGATGATCTGGCACAGCTGCAACGTTTAGTCAATGCAAGCATGGGAAATCTAGCCAATGTAATAAAAAAAAACCCTGTTAATGACTTCCCCCTGCAGTGTCACATCTACACAGTCACCTCAACCCTTTGCAGGACCTGGTCTTCTTCTCCAAGAGGACACAGTAGAGATGTGCAAATTATCCGCCGACATTCGTCTTTGCTGCGAATATGGTGTTTGTCCGCACGCGTGGATATTGCTGCTTGGTGGGAGGGAGCCTATTTTGTTCGAGTCCCAAGACACCTGTGCACAAAATAATTGGCACATCTGAGATACCTGGGAAATATGCTAATCATATATACTAATCACTGCTATTAAGATATTTCCCAAGTATCTCAGGGGTGTCCCTTTTCTGTGCACAGGTGTCTCTTCATGTGTTGTTTGAAGGTGTGTTTGAGGGTTATACAGTATATAGTACTTGAAGCTTCCCTCCCCCTCCCCCTGCCCCTCTCCCTCCCCCTCTCCCTCCCTGCCATGTGGGTGACTGTGCGAATAGAATCCGCTGGTGGATTTGCATATATTTGCTCGATCTTCACATTGGAATATTCATTCACTAATCAAATATTCTGGTAACTAAACTACTAAATAAGTGTACTTCACAGACAAAGTACACTAAAGGATCCCTATTGGTGGCGCACTGCAAACCTATATAGTAGTATAACAAGGTCAGACAGCGACTAAATATTGAACAGTTAAAATTTAATTTTATTAATATCCTTATACTAATGCTAAAAATAGACATAGATCCAAAGAAACAGGATCAATAGCTATATACAAATACCCTCAATGTCTGAGTCTTCATATAATAGATGGTAAGGACCAATGATTGTTTCAGAGCGGTAGATATTAGTGTATATAACCTAAATAAGTGAATGATGTCACCTATTGTGAGTTCTATGTCTTATATCTAAGTGTATATTTATATACCTTTAAGGAGTATATCACCTAAGGTAGAAGCCGCAGTGAAATTCAATCCCTTTTTGGGTCCAAATGATCCCCATAAGGGATTGTAGTGTAAATATCAAAATCAGAGCTACAGCGTAGTAACATGAAATAAAGTGACTAGGCAGTGTGTATAGTGGTATAGAGCATATCCGCTACTGTTAGTAAGATCGTACAAGAAGTCAAGAGCCATAGACTGATATTTAATGTAGACCAAGTGCTATGTATTGTACTGCGCATGCGTGTTATGTTCCGCGTGCAGTGTATTGTATAGCCATTTGTTTACACCCTGATGCCGTTTGTACAGGGAGAACGGCCAGCCCACTGGAAGATTTCTCACTGGTAAGTATTAGTAAAGTTGGAAGTTGGGATTTTATCCTCCTTGTGTATAGGGGGATAGTGGGGACTGTGAGTTAATCTCATATATATAGCCCCGCCTGTACACTTAACTATCCCCCTTGAGAAAGGGCTCTTAGAGCCTGAAAAGCGTAGGAGGTGTTTGTTTTTGTATTTTGTTTGTCCCTATTCTCTTTTTTATGTAGTTTTATTAAACTTTTTTAAGCCTTCTATTTGGTGAGCTGACGGTGCCTTTTTTGGACTTAGCGGTCTATTTTCCAATCCATTTCGACTTCTGTATTGCTCCACGATTGGTCTGACGCACTGGGGCCTAGAGGGCGCGCTATTTCGGAGTTGGCGTTCATCAGTTCTCCCTTGTGGATCTCACGGAGGAAGGGAGTGTTTACCGGACGGACCGGAGGTGCTCTGACGCTCTTCCGGCACTCGGAAGCTCCGCGCTGTGGATTTGAAGAGACGCAGCTGAATTCGGGATCTTCACGGCAACACTGCCAGCAGGACAGCCGAGCAGACAAGGAGGGATCTACAGAGGTATCCATATTGTTTCTCTGTCACGTATTTATCCCAGGTAGCGGTGTCCATTGGAGCTCCTTTGCAGTCTGTTGCTGTCCTCAGTGATCTCTTCTATCAACACTTCACACGACACCCACGCATTGACTTTCCCTCGTTTTCAACCCCAGTTGTCCACCAAATTACATAATTATTTCTTTTACTCCCTGATAAAGAGCTTTCAGTAGCCTTGATTCCCATGTCATTAATGTGGTTTTTAATACAGTCATCAGCACATTTTACAAGACATAAAGTATACATCTATTGTATTGTCCTACAATATCTTTGCAGCCTGTGGGTTAGATGTCCACTCACTTATAAATAAAGTTACAATAATATTGAATAGACCAAGGCTTATGTGATCGTGCGGTGAGTGCATATCTGAAACACAGGCTGGTTCTGACATCAGCTAATTATTCAATGTCCTGATCCGAGTTATAATTAAAGTTTTGACTTTCTGAAAAAAAAATAGCTTCAGCCTACGGGGATTCATGCTCCACTTTAGGCCAGGTCCCTGCTGGCTACTGCAGCGCCCGCTGTGGCGAACGCTGCAGGGAGAAGAGCCGGCCCACAATGGGGCAGGGCCCGCTGCGAGCGGTGGCTGCCGCGCTACGCGACAGAAACTCCTGCTCTTAAGAAAATTGAGAGCCGGACTCGCGACGGAGCGCTAGGCCACGCCGCCCGGCGGTTCAGCCAATGATGGCGTACCTGCCGGGTGAAGTCACGGCCACACCCCGTCATGCCCCCTCTGTCTTTCCCCCTGCAGCTCGCTCCAGAACGGGGGCTCGGCTGCACGCGCCGCCAGCCTCGCAGGCGCGTGTGCAGCATAGGCACCGGGGCTGTAGCCCAAGACAGAATCGGAGCATGAAATTGATTGGATAATGGGTGGCTGATGTCACGCCCGCACGAATGTTGAAATATGTTTCTTAAACATTTGATACACCCTGATAAAGCACCTTAGGCGTGAAACATGTAGTGTGTCCCCCACTTCATTAGGGGTTCATTATTTTATTGTATGTCCTTATAAAATCCTATTTATGAGGTAGTCCCCTCTGGATCTTTATTTCATTGCATTGGATGGTGCTCCGTTTTTTTCACTATATCTCTCCACGTGTTGTATAGAATCAATGAATATTATACAAAAAATGGATAAGGTGCCAATAGCGACAGTTCTACAGTGCTCATTTAATTAGGACATTTGCAAACAGTATTGCACTATGTTTGTTTTTTCTTCTTGTTTTACATGCTCATGAATATCCTTACCATCGGATGACCTGAAGCATCAGGGTTCATACACCATCACATGGTTGTATATCTACTTATTCACTTAAGTTTATTTAGTAGAACTGTAGCTATTGGCACCTTATCCCTTTTTTATTATATGTCTATTTGGTGACCAGGTGGTCATTGTTAGATTAGGATGCCGCCCTGCATGGTCAATTGTGTGTATTGTTAGGGAGAGTATTATTCTCATATACAATTATATATACTGTGTCATTTTTTTTTTCTATAGAATCAATGAATACTCCTCCTGCGTTACCCTTGACGGACTTTAGTGGATATGCGATTGTAGGGGTTTGTTAAATACCTCAGGTGGTTGCAGTGAGGGCTCGGTGGGAGTGGTGCAGGTTCCACGGCGGCCCGACAGTATAGGGCGCCGCCATGTTATTGCGCAACCTTTCAGAGGGCACTGACAGAGCGGAGAGGTCGCGCATGCGCGGTGTAAGCGCGCGAATGACAGACCAATA
Source organism: Ascaphus truei (assembly GCF_040206685.1). Lineage (NCBI taxonomy): Eukaryota > Metazoa > Chordata > Amphibia > Anura > Ascaphidae > Ascaphus > Ascaphus truei. The sequence goes on from NC_134483.1 coordinate 220,222,998, forward strand.
AGGGAAAGGCTCCGTTGGCAAACTACAGCTCCCATGAGCTCTGGGACTGTCATCTGATGTCAGGAGCCAATCAGAAGGTTGGGATTACGGGAGGAGGAAAGAGAAGCGTGGGGGAGAGACCACGCTAGGCAGAGGGGATCCAGAAGGTAAAGGAGGAGGGTGTGTGAGTGCAGGGGGTCCGTGACCCACCTGCATAGGACAGCTTTACCCCACAGGCCCTTAGGAGAATCCCTGAGTCACCGTAGGCTGCTGTGCTGCAGGGACGCCCATAGTGGTAGCGATCATTCCCATTACTGTGTAGACAGTTAGGGACAAGTGTGCGGAGCAAATGTGGTGGTGAGCTGTTTGGGACCAGACAGCTGCACTGCGGACATCAAAAGACAAGCAGAGGATTCATCTGATCCTTTTCAAAGTGTTACCGGTCACCACCGTGACCGGAAGGTATTTACAGCAAGTGCACCAACACCGGTCATCAGGCGCTGATCCCACCTTAGGCGTAACTCTTTGGGGACACTAGTGAGTGGCCAAAGGCCTAAATACACAGAGCAATCTTTCTATTAGTACAAGGACACGGTGTGTGGGGCACGTGGTGACGGGACAGAGACATACTCATTAAGAGCGTGGCCGAGCCACTACTGTACAGGACAATACTCATTAAGAGCGTGGCTGAGCCACTCACGTTATAAGGACATTACCAGTTAGCTGAGTTAATGATAAGTGATAAGTGTATAGTATAAGGTATATGTTGTGTGTTGATGCCCATATAGAGTGCTAAGTTTATTATGGCATTACAGTAAAATCAGTTACAAGCATATGTGTGTGTATATGTTTCTTGCCCATTGGAATCTCTTTGGGAGCGTCAGAAAAAGGGCTACATTTGGAGGCGCTGCTGAGAGCTCAGGCCTGGACTGCCCTGTGTTTTTTTACTGTGCGACAATTTTTTTTCTCCCGCCATGTTTGTGCCCTCACCGCCTGAAGTGCGCAAGTGGGCCCAACGGCATGAAATTCCCCTGACACGTGCCTTCGGCCTGGGACACGTTCCCGCTACCCTCTCCCTGGGCACGGTAACTGATCAAGTCAGGAAACTTCTGGAATCTGCCCGAGTGCAAGATCATTACTATGACAGGGAGCAGAATTGGCGTAAGATACTATTTGTCACCGACCGGGATATATGCCACAACGCGCTGCCCTCAGTACTACTTCTGCCGACGCCCCCAGCATCCAATGCCCGTTAGTACAGGTGGACTCCGACGAACCTCTGGCTGCGTCCACACCACAGAGGGGCCACCCCGGTCCGTTAAGTACCGTCACGGCCAGTCCTGCCCGTACCCCTGAGAGCAGTTTGACCCCGCGATGGCCCGCTGCAATGGGTCTAGGCACTTCGTTCACCCCCTCAGCCATTAGGCCTGCGCTGAGTAGAACCAGCCTGTCAAGACTAGATGCCTATTCCCCTGCTGGGGGTAGCCTGTTGGATAATGCCTCCATCCCTGTGCTTGCAGAAGCCATTCACCACTCCACACAGTCCCACCAATACCGAAAGCTGAAGGCGTTTTCTGGTGACAAACCAACCCCTCTGGGAGAAGTCGGATTCGAAGAGTGGCTGGACCACACGGAACAGGTACTTCCTGAATGGTCATGCACAGATGCTGTCCGGAGACAGTGCATAATTGAGTGTCTGCGACCCCCAGCGTCCCACATGGTGTACTGCTATCGGGGCGACCACCCGGATGCTGATGCGGCTGCATCACCTACTCCCGTACCAAAGTGTATGGGGTTCCTGTGGATGCATTTGCGCTGATGGCCAGGTTCCATGCTCTGGCCCAGAAAGAAGGAGAGATAGTGTCTGACTTCCTTCGACGTTTGCATCTGGACCTGTGGACCCTGGTGAGAAAGGGGGTGGTGCAGAAGGTGTATGCCGACGGCCTATGCACCACCCAGCTGCTGAGGGGACTCCTTCCATTGCATCCGGTGTCTGTACGCGTCAGCGGCTGTCTCACGCCAGGAAAAGCACTGGCGTTTGACGACCTGATGGATCGGGTCCAGGCACATGAGACTGTGCTACTGGGGCGTGACTTAACCCCGGGAAAGAAGACGGTGGTTGCGGCTAAAGACACCAAAAAGTTGGAAGCTAAAGCTGAGGTGCCAGGGGATGTGAACCCGGAAAAGGAGGACCTTGAGGCGTCTGCAGTCGCCCAGGAGCGCTCCGCGTCGGGGCGAGCATCGCCGACCTTCCGAGATAACGCCTACCGTAGTCACCTCCAGTGCTATGCTTGTGGAAAATTGGAGCACATTCGAGCGCACTGCCCCTTCATCCGGAAAACGGCTTCCCGGCCGGCCAAGTCCATGCTGTGTACCCCGCAGGCCGGCGAAGCAGCGGCCCCGTCCTCGACAAGTAGTCGGATCGGACCAGCGGCCATCATCTACGTGGTGATTGAAGGCATCTACACCTCGGCGCTGATGGATACTGGGTCCCAGGTGACCATCGTGTATCGGCCCTTCTGCGATCAACACTTGCATCGGCTGCCGCTTCTATCTGCTGACTCCTTGCGATTGAGAAGGCTGAGCCATGAAGGCTACCCTATTGACGGAGTGGTGAAGGTACACCTGGACATTCCCCAGTTGAACACAGGCCCATGGAGGTGGAGGCCTTAGTATGTCCGGAACCCCAGGATCATCCCAGCGCCCCGATAATCATGGGGACCAACACAGACATTGTACAAGCTGTGCTCCGCATGTATCTGCAGGAAGCGGGTGAATCACCGTTGCTGTCTCTAGCTGCTTGCCTGGTATTACAAGAGGTCTGCGGTAAGATTGCGACCGAAGAGGAGCATGGGATGCTGTATAGTCAAGAGCATGGGCTAACCGAGATCCCGCCCGGGGAAGGAAGAATGATGGTCGCCGCCTGTCATTATCCGGCCAGACGTCCGGAGGATCAACTGTTCTCCTTGGATAGCTCGACCCGCGATGACCAGCGGCTCGGCAACGAAGTATTGGCTTCAATAAAGAAGTGGTCGGGGAAAATTCCGGCTCGAACCCAGGTTTACGTGTGAAACCTTTCTCCCTATCCCATGTGCATTGACCGCCGGCAACCCTTGGGTCGAATCTATCCAGTAACCCCGGAGAAGAAGGCGGCAGGTGAACGTTCGGTGGCCACCACCCAGGCGGTGACCCCGAGGTTGGCATTTGACTTCGGAGACTCGCCATTGGCGGAGGACTGGAGAAGAAGACTGCGGACCAAACGATGGGGGGGGGGTTCTCCACAAGTGATATGGATGTGGGGTGGAGTCGCAGCGCCCGCCACACCATTCGAATGAGCGACACCGCACCGTTCCGGGAGCGTTCTCGCCGCATAGCAACCCGAGACGTGGAAGAGGTGAGGAGACTACTAGCCGAAATGGAGGAAGCTGGTATCGTTCAAGGATCACACAGTCCTTATGCCTCACCCATCGTGGTGGTTCGCAAAAAGAATGGGACCGTACGTCTCTGCGTAGACTATAGGACATTGAACAATCGTACGGTACCTGATCAGTACACCCTCCCATGCATCGAGGACCTCTTGAACGCCTTGATGGGAAGTAAATGGTTCAGCGTACTAGATTTGAGATCGGGGTATTATCAAGTAGCCATGGATCTGGAAGATCAGGAGAGAACAGCCTTCATCTGTCCGCTAGGGTTCTACCAGTTCACCCGTATGCCGCAAGGGATATGCGGGGCTCCTGCCACCTTTCAGAGGATAATGGAAAAGACACTGGGAGACCTGAACCCGCAAGAATGCTTGGTGTACCTGGACGACATTATAGTGTTCGGGAAGACGCTGGAGGAGCATGAGGAGCGGCTGATGAAGGTGTTGGATCGACTTCAAAAGGAGGGGCTTAAACTGTCCCTGGATAAGTGCAAATTCTGCCGCACGTCCGTGACATACGTGGGTCACATTGTATCAGCTGAAGGGATATCCACCGACCCAGGGAAGATAGAGGCAGGGATGAATTGGCCCCGGCCCAACAACGTCCAAGAACTTCGATCCTTCCTGGGGTTCTGCGGCTACTACCGGCGATTCGTGGAGGGCTACTCCAGCAAGGCTAAACTCCTGAATAATCTCTTAAAAATCTATCCTGAGGACACCGGCAGGAAAACCACCACAGCACAAACGCCATTTGGAGAGAAATGGACCTCTGCTTGTGAGCAAGCGTTCTTGAAATTGAAAACCAGCCTAACGCAGGCCCCAGTGCTGGCTTTTGCCGACCCCGACCGAGAATACGTTCTACACGTGGATGCCAGCTTCACTGGCCTGGGAGCAGTGTTGCACCAGAAACATGACACAGGGCTCCGCCCAGTGGCTTATGCGAGTCGAAGCTTGATTCCAAGCGAACAGAACTATCCCGTCCACAAGTTGGAGTTCCTAGCCCTCAAATGGGCTGTAGAGGACAAGCTACATGATTACTTGTTTGGGGTACAGTTTGAAGTCAGGACAGATAACAACCCAATGACTTACATCAACACGTCCGCCAATTGGATGCGACGGGTCACCGGTGGTTGGCGGCGCTGGCCAACTATCGGTTCAAGTATAAGCCAGGGCCCACTAATATAGGGGACGGTGCTCTGTCACGGAGACCGGGGCTTCAACCTACCATGGATGAGGAGGTTTGGGAGGAAATTCCGGGGCCTGGCATACATGCTCTATGTTCACTAGCAGCAGTGGTCAACGACCAGGTGGCATTCTCGGAGCTAAGAGTAGCTGACTCATTAGGTCACTTGTTTCATAGGATTCAATGGCAGTGATAACTGAATATCCCAATATAATGCATCTTCGGGTGGAGTAACCTTGGCTATAACTCTACAAGATTGTTCTGTGCTTGCATGATGTAATAAACATTGTAAAAAGTGTTCTTTTTTTGTAGTGTATGTTTAATCTGAAAAAAATTCCAATAGAATAAATCTATTCAATGGATATGAAAATGTACTGTGTATACTACTGCACAGTATCCAAATAAATTCGTGCTCGCCAAAAACTTGTCTAATCAGGGAAACTCCAGGTACTTTGACAGGGAAGTTCCTGAGATTGCACGGCCAATCAAAAAGGATTTTGAAAAAGATGGGAAATATTGGGTGAGATTTTAAGGTTCATTTTAATGCTCTGTTTTAATGGTTTTCAATACTTTAAAATGACTGATCATTTTTAAATTTTCTCTGTGATGATTGTGGTTTTTTTTTTTTTAAGTTGGTGTAATTATGACATTTTGAAGCCCAACGCTTCCTTCATTTCACCATACAGTGATTACTTGTTGGTGGAGACAAGGTGCTTGCGTTTATTAATTTGTCACTGCAGCACACTGTCTTACTGTCTTAAAGATCGATGAAAGGAAACATTGAACTGCTTTTTGTTGTTGTTTTAAATACTGTAACAATGGACTTTATTAAAGAGAAACAACAAAATAAATCACTTTTAACTGTTAAGCAACATTTATTAACTTTGATATAAATAATATTTTAAACAAATGAAAGTGAACAATCAACTTTGAAACAAGTCAATTCAAATTGAACTCTCCAGCTACCAGATCAGGGCATGCATAGAAGTGCATTGAGAATGTCTTTAGAGTCCTGCTGTGTGCATCTGTACAATGACTGTGTGATAGAAACAATCTCTCTCCTACAATTAACAAGCACTGCTCTCTAGAGCTGAGGTGGGCAACCCTGTCGCCAATTGCCACAAGTGGTGAATTGGCCATGAAAGTGTGGCCAAATTTGAGTTTGCCAGCTCCCACAGTAAAATAAACTTTTTCCTGACGGCGTATGCTGGTTTCCGCTTTCTGAATGAGTCAACGAAGTGAACCAGCAGCAGGTGATAGTGCTGAGGTGAGTGAAGCAGACGAACAGTGTGTGTTGTTTTAAATGTTCGGTTGAGCAACGTAATTTCTCAATTTTTGCATGGTGTGGCGATTTTCACTTCTCATTCGCCACACCTGTGGCTACATTAAAAAGTAGGTTGCCCACCTCTGCTCTAGAGCCATCACAATTAACATTATGGGTCCATGTTTTATACAGCTCAAAGGGGACTTGTTCTTGAAACAGGAGCTGGGCAAAACGATGGGCCCTCCCTTGCTTTGCTGCTGTAGATACTGCAGTTGGCATTTGAGATGACTGCCAAGGGATAACATGTTCCTTGCTGACTCAGCGCCTCTGGTGTGTTGTGCCCCATGGGTACTGTAGATCTATGTTAACGTTTCTGTGGAAATGCCGGTCAACTTCCCTGTTTCTGTACGCAGTGTTTTCAGCAGAACAAATTCCTCAAACAGCAGAGGACTGTCACTGAAGCTAGCAGGTAGTACTTTCATTGAGGTTCTGGTACCTATGTGTGCAACAGCATCATACACCAAATCATAAATCAGGCTACATACAATATTTTGGTAAAAAAAACAAAAAACAACAACATTTGACCACCCAATCTAGAGAAAACTATGTCTACTATTATATCTCCATGACCTTTGGTATGCTAGTCCTTGCTACACTATTTGAGCACTAATACGGGAGACATTTAACTAGCGACTTCTACTAAGTATCAAACAAGCAATTAATGTGTATCCATTATTTGCAGCACTTTGTAAGCGGATACTGTAGCATATGGTGCTTTTTACTCTATAGACACCATTATATATATTGGACATACAGACACACTACACCAGGCCTGCACCACGTGCGGCCTGCGATGGACCCCCTTCAACCCCCCGCCTCCTTTACCCCCCCTTGCCTGGTAGGGAAAGGAGCGTGTTCCAGCAGTATCTGTGAATCTGCGCGCTCTCCCCTAACCCCCATCCCGCCTCAGCCTGCTCCAGCAGGGGGACGCGCTCTAGCACTGTAGCGTGACCCGGAACTTCCGGGTCTGCTGCTAGAGCGCGCTTCCCTCACCCTGCCGCCATCACAGTTGCTGCTGCCATCCACCACCTCCTCCGTTGCCTCTGTTGCCGCCGCCGCCGCCACCTCTGTCCGCCGATGCCTCCTCTGTTGCCGCCGCCGCCGCCGCCAACATCAGATAAGCATGGGGGGCCCCATTTAAACCACACTGGGGGGGGGAGGGGGCCGATCCAGTGGGGGGATGCTGACATGGGGGGGGATGCTGACATGGGAGGGGGATGCTGACATGGGAGGGGGATGCTGACAAGGGAGGGGGGGATTCTGGCATGGGAGGGGGGGATGCTGACATGGACTGTGGGGGGCTGCTGACATGGGCTGTGGGGGGCTGCTGATATGGGCAAATTAATTTAATTTGAATGAAAGTATTTTAAATGTAATTTTGTTTCAAGTAAACATCGTAAATAAATGTGTTATTTTGAATAATAAATGCTGTTTTACCCGTGCGGCCGACTCTGTTTTCCTTGTGAGGTGTAGGGGGGGAGAGTGATGTGAGGTGCAGGGGGGGAGAGTGATGTGAGGTACAGGGGGGGAGAGTGATGTGAGGTGCAGGGGGGGAGAGTGATGTGAGTCTGAAACTTGTCCTGCATTTGTTGAAGCAAATTCTGAACCACCACGGTCAGATCCTGCACGTTCTTTGGGTCCGACTCCGACATCCCGGTTCTCTTTCTACAGCTCCTTCTCCTGTAGGGGGGAGAGTGATGGGAGGTGCAGGAGGGGAGAGTGATGGGAGGTGCAGGGGGGGGAGAGTGATGTGAGGTGCAGGGGGGAAAGTGATGGGAGGTGCAGGAGGGGAGAGCGATGGGAGGTGCAGGGGGGGGAGAGTGATGTGAGGTGCAGGGGGGAAAGTGATGTGAGGTGCAGGAAGGGAGAGTGATGTGAGGTGCAGGGGGGAGAGTGTCGGGAGGTGCAGGGGGGAGAGTGATGGGAAGTGCAGGGGGGAGAGGGATGGGAGGTGCAGGGGGGGAGAGTGATGGGAGGTGCAGGGGGGAAGAGGGATGTCAGGTGCAGGGGGGGAGAAGGATGTGAGGTGCCAGGGGGGGGGAAGAGTGATGGTAAGTGCAGAGGGGGAGAGGGATGTGAGGTGCGGGGGGGGGAAGAGTGATGGGAGGTGCAGAGGGGGAGAGGGATGGGAGGTGCAGGGGGAAAGAGGGATGGGAGGTGCAGGGGGGAAAGAGGGATGGGAGGTGCAGGGGGGGAGAGTGATGTGAGGTGCAGGGGTGAGAGTGATGTGAGTTGCAGGGGGGGAGAGTGATGGGAGGTGCAGGGGGGAAGAGTGATGTGAGTTGCAGGGGGGGGAGAGTGATGGGAGTTGCAGGGGGGGGAGAGTGATGGGAGGTGCAGGGGGAAGAGGGATGTGAGGTGCAGGGGGGAAGAGGGATGTGAGGTGCAGGTGGGAGAAGGATGTGAGGTGCCAGGGGGGGGCAAGAGTGATGGGAAGTGTAGGGGGGGGAGACTGATGTGAGGTGCAGGGGGTAAGAGTGATGGGAGGTGCAGAGGGGGAGAGTGATGGGAGGTGCAGAGGGGGAGAGTGATGGGAGGTGCAGAGGGGGAGAGTGATGGGAGGTGCAGGGGGGAGAGTGTTGGGAGGTGCAGAGGGGGAGAGGGATGGGAGGTGCAGGGGGAGAAGGATGTGAGGTGCAGAGAGGGAGAAGGATGGGAGGTGCAGGGGGCAGAGTGATGGGAGGTACAGGGGGGAGAGCGATGTGAGGTGCAGGGGGGGAGAGTGTGATGGGAGGTACAGGGGGAAGAGGGATGGGAGGTGCAGGGGGGAAGAGGGATTGGAGGTGCAGGGGAGAAAAGGGATGGGAGGTGCAGGGGGGAAGAGGGATGTGAGGTGCAGGGGGAGGAGAGGGATGTAAGGTGCAGGGGGGAGTGATGGGAGTGCATGGGGGAGAGGGATGGAGGTGCAGGGGGGAGAGGGATGGAGGTGCAGGGGGGAAGAGTGATGGGATGTGCAGGGGGAGAGGGATGTGAGGTGCAGGGGGGTAGAAGGATGTGAGGTGCAGGATGATGATGAGAGGTGCTGTAGAAGAGATGATGATGCTGATGAGAGGTGCTGAAGGAGAGATGCTGATGAGAGGTGCTGGTGGAGAGATGCTGATGAGAGGTGCTGGTGGAGAGATGCTGATGAGAGGTGCTGGAGGAGAGATGCTGATGAGAGGTGCTGGAGGAGAGATGCTGATGAGAGGTGCTGGAGCAGAGATGCTGATGAGAGGTGCTGGAGGAGAGGTGCTGGAGGAGAGATGATGATGAGAGGTGCTGGAGGAGAGATGATGCTGAGAGATGCTGGAGGAGAGATGATGATGAGAGGTGCAGGGGGGAGAGTGATGTGAGGTGCAGGGGGGGAGAGTGATGTGAGGTGCAGGGGGGGAGAGTGATGTGAGTTAAAGGGGGGAGAGTGATGGGAGGTGCAGGAGGGGAGAGTGATGGGAGATGCAGGGCGGGGAGAGTGATGTGAGGTGCAGGAGGGGAGAGTTATGGGAGGTGCAGGGGGGGTGAGAGATGGGAGGTGCAGGGGGGAGAGTGATGTGAGGTGCAGGGGGGAGAGTGATGGGAGGTGCAGGGGGGAAGAGGGATGTGAGGTGCAGGGGGGAAGAGGGATGTGAGGTGCAGGGGGGAGAAGGATGTGAGGTGCCGGGGGGGGAAGAGTGATGGGAAGTGCAGGGGGGGAGAGTGATGTGAGGTGCAGGGGGGGAGAGTGATGGGAGGTGCAGAGGGGGAGAGTTATGGGAGGTGCAGAGGGGGAGAGCGATGTGAGGTGCAGGGGGGGAGAGTGTGATGGGAGGTACAGGGGGAAGAGGGATGGGAGGTGCAGGGGGGAAGAGGGATGGGAGGTGCAGGGGGGAAAAGGGATGGGAGGTGCAGGGGGGAAGAGGGATGTGAGGTGCAGGGGGAGGAGAGGGATGTGAGGTGCAGGGGGGGAGTGATGGGAGTGCATGGGGGAGAGGGATGGAGGTGCAGGGGGGAGAGGGATGGAGGTGCAGGGGGGGAAGAGTGATGGGATGTGCAGGGGGAGAGGGATGTGAGGTGCAGGGGGGTAGAAGGATGTGAGGTGCAGGATGATGATGAGAGGTGCTGTAGAAGAGATGATGATGCTGATGAGAGGTGCTGGAGGAGAGATGCTGATGAGAGGTGCTGGAGGAGAGATGCTGGAGGAGAGATGCTGATGAGAGGTGCTGGTGGAGAGATGCTGATGAGAGGTGCTGGTGGAGAGATGCTGATGAGAGGTGCTGGAGGAGAGATGCTGATGAGAGGTGCTGGAGGAGAGATGCTGATGAGAGGTGCTGGAGCAGAGATGCTGATGAGAGGTGCTGGAGGAGAGATGATGATGAGAGGTGCTGGAGGAGAGGTGCTGGAGGAGAGATGATGATGAGAGGTGCTGGAGGAGAGATGATGCTGAGAGATGCTGGAGGAGAGATGATGATGAGAGGTGCAGGGGGGAGAGTGATGTGAGGTGCAGGGGGGGAGAGTGATGTGAGGTGCAGGGGGGGAGAGTGATGTGAGTTAAAGGGGGGAGAGTGATGGGAGGTGCAGGAGGGGAGAGTGATGGGAGATGCAGGGCGGGGAGAGTGATGTGAGGTGCAGGAGAGGAGAGTTATGGGAGGTGCAGGGGGGGTGAGAGATGGGAGGTGCAGGGGGGAGAGTGATGTGAGGTGCAGGGGGAGAGTGATGGGAGGTGTAGGGGGGAAGAGGGATGTGAGGTGCAGGGGGGAAGAGGGATGTGAGGTGCAGGGGGGAGAAGGATGTGAGGTGCCGGGGGGGGAAGAGTGATGGGAAGTGCAGGGGGGAGAGTGATGTGAGGTGCAGGGGGGGAGAGTGATGGGAGGTGCAGAGGGGGAGAGTGATGGGAGGTGCAGAGGGGGAGAGTGATGGGAGATGCAGAGGGGGAGAGTGATGGGAGGTGCAGGGGGGAGAGTGTTGGGAGGTGCAGAGGGGGAGAAGGATGTGAGGTGCAGAGGGGGAGAAGGATGGGAGGTTTTAGGGGGGAGAGTGATGGGAGGTGCAGGGGGAGAGTGATGGGAGGTACAGGGGGGAGAGCGATGTGAGGTGCAGGGGGGGAGAGTGTGATGGGAGGTAAAGGGGGGAAGAGGGATGGGAGGTTCCGGGGGGAGAGTGATGTTAGGTGCAGGGGAGAAGAGGGATGGGAGGTGCAGGGGGGAAGAGGGATGGGAGGTGCAGCGGGGAAGAGTGATGTGAGGTGCAGGGGGAAGAGGGATGGGAGGTGCAGGGGGGAAGAGGGATGGGAGGTGCAGGGGGGAAGAGGGATGGGAGGTGCAGGGGGGAGGAGAGGGATGTGAGGTGCAGGGGGTGGAGTAATGGGAGTGCAGGGGGAGAGGGATGGAGGTGCAGGGGGGAGAGGGATGGAGGTGCAGGGGGGGAGAGTGATGTGATGTGCAGGTGGGAGAGTGATGGGAGGTGCAGGGGAAGAGTGATGTGAGGTGCAGGGGGAGAGGGATGTGAGGTGCAGGGGGGGAGAAGGATGTGAGGTGCAGGATGATGATGAGAGGTGCTGGAGGAGAGATGATGATGCTGATGAGAGGTGCTGGAGGAGAGATGCTGATGAGAGGTGCTGGAGGAGAGATTATATTGTATTGTATTGTATGTCTTTATTTATATAGCGCCATTAATGTACATAGCGCTTCACAGTAGTAATACATGTGGTAATCGAATAAATAACAGATAATATAAATAACAGATCATGGGAATAAGTGCTTTAGACAAACATAACATTAAGGAAGAGGAGTCCCTGCCCAGAGGAGCTTACAATCTAATTGGTAGGTAGGAAGAACGTATAGAGACAGGAGGAGGGAGTTCTGGTAAGTGCGTCTGCAGGGGGCCAAGCTTTATGTATCATGTGTTCAGAATGTTCACAGTGCTATTCATATGCTTCTTTAAGCAAGTGTGTCTTAAGGTGGGTCTTAAAGGTGGATAGAGAGGGTGCTAGTCGGGTACTGAGGGGAAGGGCATTCCAGAGGTGTGGGGCAGTCAGTGAAAAGGTTTAAGGCGGGAGGGGGCTTTAGATAAAAAGGGGGTAGAAAGAAGACATCCTTGAGCAAAACGCAAGAGTCGGGATGGTGCATAGCGAGAAATTAGGGCTGAGATGTAAGGAGGGGCAGAAGAGTGTAAAGCTTTAAAAGTGAGGAGAAGAATGGAGTGTGAGATGTGGGATTTGATTGGAAGCCAGGAGAGGGATTTCTGGAGGGGAGATGCTGAGACAGATCTAGGAAAGAGTAGAGATGCTGATGAGAGGTGCTGGAGGAGAGATGATGATGAGAGGTGCTGAAGGAGAGGTGCTGGAGGAGAGATGATGATGAGAGGTGCTGGAGGAGAGATGATGATGAGAGATGCTGGAGGATAGATGATGATGAGAGGTGCTGGAGGAGAGATGATGATGAGAGGTGCTGGAGGAGAGATGATGATGAGAGGTGCTGGAGGAGAGATGATGATGAGAGGTGCTGGAGGAGAGATGATGATGAGAGGTGCTGGAGGAGAGATGATGATGAGAGGTGCTGGAGGAGAGATGATGATGAGAGGTGCTGGAGGAGAGATGCTGATGAGAGGTGCTGGAGGAGAGATGATGATGATGATGATGATGATGATGATGATGAGAGGTGCTGGAGGAGAGATGCTGATGAGAGGTGCTGGAGGAGAGATGATGATGAGAGGTGCTGGAGGAGAGGTGCTGGAGGAGAGATGATGATGAGAGGTGCTGGAGGAGAGATGATGATGAGAGATGCTGGAGGATAGATGATGATGAGAGGTGCTGGAGGAGAGATGATGATGAGAGGTGCTGGAGGAGAGATGATGATGAGAGGTGCTGGAGGAGAGATGATGATGAGAGGTGCTGGAGGAGAGATGATGATGAGAGGTGCTGGAGGAGAGATGATGATGAGAGGTGCTGGAGGAGAGATGATGATGATAGGTGCTGGAGGAGAGATGATGATGAGAGGTGCTGGAGGAGAGATGATGATGAGAGGTGCTGGAGGAGAGATGATGATGAGAGGTGCTGGAGGAGAGATGATGATGAGAGATGCTGGAGGAGAGATGCTGATGAGAGGTGCTGGAGGAGAGATGATGATGATGATGATGATGATGATGATGATGATGATGATGATGATGATGATGATGATGAGAGGTGCTGGAGGAGAGATGATGATGATGATGATGATGATGATGATGATGATGATGATGATGATGATGATGATGATGAGAGGTGCTGGAGGAGAGATGATGATGATGATGAGAGGTGCTGGAGGAGAGATGATGATGATGATGACGAGAGGTGCTGGAGGAGAGATGAAGATGATGATGATGATGATGATGATGAGGGGTGCTGGAGGAGAGATGATGATGATGATGATGATGAGAGGTGCTGGAGGAGAGATGATGATGATGATGATGATGATGATGATGATGATGATGATGATGATGATGAGAGGTGCTGGAGGAGAGATGATGATGATGATGAGAGGTGCTGGAGGAGAGATGATGATGATGATGATGATGATGATGATGATGAGAGGTGCTGTAGGAGAGATGATGATGATGATGATGATGATGAGAGGTGCTGGAGGAGAGATGATGATGATGATGATGAGAGGTGCTGGAGGAGAGATGATGATGATGATGATGATGATGATGATGAGAGGTGCTGTAGGAGAGATGATGATGATGATGATGATGATGATGATGATGATGATGATGATGATGATGATGATGATGATGATGATGAGAGGTGCTGGAGGAGAGATGATGATGATGATGAGAGGTGCTGGAGGAGAGATGATGATGATGATGATGATGATGATGATGATGATGATGATGATGATGAGAGGTGCTGTAGGAGAGATGATGATGATGATGATGATGATGATGATGATGATGATGATGATGATGATGATGATGATGGTACCCGTGCGGCCCAATTTTTTTTTCCTTGGAGCAGTTCGGCCCTTCTCACTTTACGAGTTGTGCAGGCCTGCTCTACACTGTGTACTTGATCCAGATTATCTACCTCCTAGGTATGTATCATTACCTTTTATGCAGGTTTTTATAAAGATGAACCTCTTATTTCCTGATACCTTCACGACCAAGTGTTATACAGTAGTTATGTAGTTACTACCATACGGTACTACCCACCATCCGCTCAGACCCACCCTGAACTATTTTAGATTATGTTATATGTCTGTCAGTTTTTCTGTTCACATTTATTTTAACCATTTACTCATAAAATGTAGTTTTACATCATGTCATATGATTCATCTTGAGTGCAACCAGCAGTGCTTGCCACTTTGTGCCTTTATTACTTGCATATTTTGGTAGCCAGATTTGTGTTGCTTTCTCTCCGCTCACATATTTCCTTGTGAAGGTCTTTTATCTTCTCCGCACAGATACGTTGGTGATGCCCGATGAGTGGTGTGCCCCCGCAGAGTGGGTACCCTGAAAGTAGTTGGAGTCCATATTGAGGTCTTCCTTCTGTTTGCTCATCCTGTGTATGATCCCTAAGGTGTTCTTGGCTTTCAGCTGTTTCCCTTTGTTGCAACCACATTCTCTTTTCCAGTATCCTTGGTCTTCCCACAAGTTTTTATGGGGTCCGTCATTTAAGGCTTTTATTAGGGGCCATTTCTGATAATCTCCTTGCCATCAGGTTAACTCTTGCAGTCCAATAGAATTGGGTATCTCATATCTAGGAAGGGCTCTGTTGAAGTGCAATAGCAACTTGACAATTGTAATGTAAATTAAATCTTACAGGGCATTTCTGCACTGTTTATTCTGTTCGTGTTTAGCGCCCAAATTTTTCGTTGGTTAGTTGCTATTACATCACATCACGAAACGAGCAGAGTTAATTTTTGCACGCTGTGTCCCTCGGATCTTCTTGCACTCCACACGCTGCCAGCACCCACTTGGAGATGGACTGAAAGGTGGATCACAAGGCAGCTGAATTTATATCGGTGGTCGAGCCTTAAACAGGCAAGCAGGAGAAACAGAAGGACATTATCAGTCAAGCAGCTTTGCCACAGCAAGGCCACACTTCCACAAAAGAGTGTGAATGCCTTTCTGTCTTATCAAATGTGAGTTGAATAATTATCTCTGGGTATTTTTATGTTTTTAATAAATTGAATTACACTATGCGCGTCCTCCAACGGAGAGCTGCACATGCCTGGATTCCTCTGCAAATTGCACAGAGAATTTTGGAACTTTTATCATCGTTTCCTTCACCGATAAACCTTTTTCACTATTTGTGTTTTTCACATTGGACTTTATTTTATTAATTTTTATGCACATTGTTTTTGTATGAATTAGAAATATTCTTTTATTGCTAGATTTCGTTTTATCACTAGAATACTTGTTTAAATCACTACATAATTTCCTAAATTGCTACATATTGGTAGCACACTATCACTCCTTTAACAATTGGCCGTACCTGACAGCATTACTGCAACTGAGTATTGTACTTTTTACAATGACAAAGAAAATCAAGAATGACATCAGATAAAAAATTGGGAATTGAAAGAGTTAAAATTTATCAAACAGATTTGCAGGTGGCGTTGTTAGTGTGGTATGCAAGTTTCTATATATGCCGTCTATTATCATGTCAATGGTTACCAATGAGAGAGAAAAGTATTTCCTCCAAAATGCAAACAGTAGGTAACTTTCTTTAATTTTTAATTTACTGTACTTTATACAGTATTCTGCACAGTTTAATTTTGTTTTCATATACATTATACTACTGGTGCATGTGACACAGCATGTATTTGCTTGCCTTTTTAATTATCAGGTATCTTATGAGCATTGTAGAAGAGTGAAAACGATGAGCGTTGTGCTTGGGACATTAAAAGAATTCTTTAAAACAAGAATAGAATACACATTTCGGAAAGTGGGTTAAGAAGAATGAGGAGATAGCTTGGATGGAGTTTCGGCCC
The DNA here is from genome assembly GCF_040206685.1 of Ascaphus truei. Lineage (NCBI taxonomy): Eukaryota > Metazoa > Chordata > Amphibia > Anura > Ascaphidae > Ascaphus > Ascaphus truei. The sequence goes on from NC_134483.1 coordinate 220,238,831, forward strand.
TACCAATTCATTAGGTTCATGCACAACGGTTCAGAGTATCTTCACTTCTCTAGCTTTTATACTTGTATGTTTGTTCTGTACCTGTCTCCAATGTCTACTCTGTTTACTATCTACATGCATAGTACTGTATGTAGTGGGCTGTTTGTATCAGAACTTGCTCTCAGCCTTATCCTTATCCTTATCATCTTATTGTTCAATACATTACAATAAACCTTACATTAATCACAATCTTGTTTCACACTAATCTTATTAGTCATCGACTGATCAATGTTTGTTAACATGAAAGAATTGTTAGGAAAACTGAAGCTTTTAGGTACACTCTAAGTGTTTACATTGTCATTAAATGATTACTCCTCTGCACACCAGGCACTGCTGGACAGCACACAATAGATTTTAACACTTTTCTCCACCACTATTGTTGTTCAGTGGACAAGTTAGATGATTTGGGGGGAGGGTTTCATTATAGAAACACCTTCACATTATAGAAACCCTTACTTGTTATACCTGAACTTCAATAGAGGAACAAAGTTCATCAATAGTGCTCAAAATGACTATAGAGGAATGGTTATGATAATGTCCATGTAGACTTTCTTGATTGAAGATGTAGTAGCTACCCTCCATTTTTTTGTCTGCACCATGATGTTCGAATAAAGATTACCTTTTAACACCAGCTGTTATCCTGATCATCCTTGGCTGTGCCCTGACACACTGCTTCCTGCAGTATACTCATTTATACCTGAACTTGTTCACAGTCAAATGATGTGAATAACTTTGGGAGGAGTGGCTCAGGGAACCTGGTTCAATTCCCGGTGTTGGCTCCTTGTGTCCTTGGCACTTTATCTTCCTAAATAGGTTGCAAGCTCCACGAGCGGGGACCTGTGAATGCAAAATATCTCTGTAAAGTGCTACATAAAACTGGTAGGGCTACAAAAGAACATGCTATTATTATAACGTTGAAGCTTCCACAAAAAACTACCCAACCAGAAACCGGTCAAGGACATTTGGCCCTGGCCACTTGGCCATGACCAAATTGCCACCGGCGCTCTGCTGCCAGGGCAACTCACCAGCAGTTGCCTTGCTGCCAGTCACCTCGCCGCCTTCTGCCATTTTTAAATGTCCTTGTATGATCTTCCGTGCCACAGGGCACATCTCAGCTGGGGAGATGTGCCTTGCAGCTGGGGAGATCCTCTGAGGACATTAAAAATGGCAGGTGGCAGATGGTGGCGAGGTGACTGGTGGCAAGGCGATCAGAGGTGAGTTGTCCTGGCGGCGGTGTGCCAGTGGTGATTTGGTTGCAACCAAGTGGCGGGGCCAAACGTCCCATTGCAACCAGAGTGTGTTCCCTTTCTCCTATTCATCCCTAGGTTACAGTCGCCCATCCAATAAGGAAAGCTTTAGAGAAAATGTGGGAATGAGTATGACAGGAGTTCTATTGGAGTATGTGTTTTAAACACTGTACTCTCCCTATTATTATTTGTATTTCCCTTTGTTCAGTGCACAAGTGGGATGAGTTGGTGAAGGGTTTTGTACAAACACATTCCCCTTTTAGAAGCCCTATCTTGAACTGTAATTTAGAAATGAAAGTAGATTAGAGGGATGTGGGCGCTTTGAACCTATACTCTCCCTGTTATTAATGATAATCTTCACTTTATATTTACAGAGTGCAACCATGATCAAGGATGTTAATAAATAGAGAATAGATTAGACTCATGCTTGGCTAGAGAGTGGGGAAAAGTTTGAAGATGAAATTGCGGTTGCCTTAGAGAGGTTCTGTAGAATGGCATTCAGGAACCGTAGTCACCTTTCAACCAAGTTAAGGCTGAAGGTGCATGTGTGGAGCCATCTCATGGTGGGGAGTGGGCCCTGTTATAATATTTGAAGGTACCATACTGCATATTGCACATTTTGCACTTTATTAACAAAGTTGTGTAGTACACTTGTCTGCCATTCTGTACCCTTGAACTGAATTTGGTGTACACAGACTCATACAGTTCTGTTTAACATGTAACACTTTTTTATGTATTTATTTTTCTCTTAGGCATAATGGACAATAAATGTTTCTAGGCTTTATCACCCTACATTGCTAAACATTTTCCGTATGGTGACAGTTTGTTCCAGGACAATGACCCTGCATTGAGAGGTTTCGTACAATAGAAAGGAATTAATTGGTCACACGCACCACCCGAGTCTCCTGACATCAATCCCATAGAAATAGTATAGGTCTCTTTTAAACACTATATAAGGTTCAGTACTAAGCCAAAATCAAGGAGGTGCTTTTGACAGCCATCCATCAGTATTGGGGAATGCTTAATTTTATATAATAATTATATTGAACAACTCTACAAAATGTTACCGGTAATTGTTGAAAGAAATGGCATGGCATTCGGAATATGATGTCACTGTTTATATGTTTAACCCACCTAAAATATAAATGGTGATATATTGAGTGCAATATAGCACTCGTGTGACAAAAGAAATCAAATTAATACATGTGACAATTAAAAACCTGTGATACAAAAGTCCAAAAGATTGTCCTGGAGCTGCCCAAAGGTTGTTCTGGTCTCTCCCAACCAGAAGTAGATATATGGATGGAAAGAACCTCCTGTGGCGCTGAGGTAAGGATATGGATGTGGTCGTGGATAAAGTTCCTTTCTTAGACAGTTACCTCAAGAAAAAAGACAAAACATACAAAAAAACACTGCAATAGTGCATTACCCAGGGACAAAATAGATAAATATAATGAAGCAAATGTAATAAAACAATTAACACATAAAACAATTAAACAATTAACCAAAACATAATATAATATGACAAACATATATCAATGGATGCCAATGTAAAATATTCCTGTGCGTCTGCACTATGAGGAGTGAACTTGCTCCGCCTTGATAAAATTGAAATCCTACTCACCAAAGGTGACTAGGACATGCACATTTGTTTTAAGGTCTTTCTCGCCAGGTAAACCGCTCACCGTGGGGTGAAATAAGCCAGACGCTGAGGGAAAAATCGCCTTCAATACTCGGAGTCAACTGCTGCCAGAGTCTGGTCGATCGGCTCCTCCGCTGACGTCACCTCCTGTATCTCACTGCTACGGTGTCCCTGCGATGCCAAAAAACCTCCAACGTCCCTGACGAAGAAACCCACTATTAGGAGTTTCGAAACGCGTTGGAGGTTTTTTGGCATCGCTGGGACACCGTAGGATTTCAATTTTATCAAGGCGGAGCAAGTTCATTCCTCATTGTGCAGACGCACAGGAGGTTCTTTCCATCCACCTAAAATATAACTGAAATTAAAATGTTGCGTCACCAATGTGTTTACTGTGTGCATGCATGCATATGAAGACGGCAGCAATTTTGGTACTTTTTGGTAACTAGAGCTGTTTGCACATTAAGCTAAAGGGGAAAGCAGCTTAGGCCATTTCTCAAAGTGGCAAGAAAGTACTTGTTTGATGGGGTGGGTGTAAAGAGTTCAACTGCCTTACATTGTTTAATCATTGGCCTTTGAAATGTGACCAATTGAGAGGGGAACGGTGTAAACCATAAAGTGGCATGGAGTCAAAAAGGACATATCCAAAAATATTTTCTCTCTCCTGTCCCTCTGTCAGTGCAGGACATGAGGGGGATAAGCTCCTCCCAGCTGAAGGTAGGACACAGACTTCTGACTGGCTTGAGGCCTTATAAGCCGCTGCTTATTCAATCTTGGGTCAATGGTCCGTGTCCTAGACTGAAGAAAGACCATCTTACTGTTTTTGCTACAAAGCTGATATCAGCCCCTCTTGGCACCCTCTGGCACGGACTTCAACCACATGCCGCCATCATACTGCCCTAAACCCACCCAGTAGGCTGTCTTTTTCTGGGTGACTCAAGGGGATTATTCGGCCCTTGAGCTTTTCCTCTGTGAAAGCCCCTCCCCTTTCCCCTCTCATTTCGCCCGGTCCGCCGACTATGTGGGAGATGTACTCACATTGGGGGTGTGGCTTTCTTCGTTTACTCTTGCCACTGCTGCCATCTGTTTTGGAAAGCAAATGCACCAATGATATCATTCCATGGTGGAAGGGGACGCAGAGGAATTCAGGAAATCCCTGGCCTCTAGGATATAAGAAGAGCTACAGAACAGCACTGTGTTTGTGGTACTGGGAGGAAATTATAAAAAAGTAGAGCCTAGTAATCTAATTCCCACTTTGTTTCTTCTTATTATGTCTAAACATAAGCCCCCCTCCCCTTCTGGCAGTAAGGTAGAGTCTCTTGTAGAAGACCCTGTAGTCAGCAATAAAATCCCTTGAAAAATCCAAGCACTAAAATTGCATGAGCTGTAGTGAGAGGCTGCCTGTGGGTTACCCTGGCAAACTATGTCAGACATGCATCAGGAAGACTGTGCTACAAGAAGAGCCTTGTCAAATATTTTAACTGGTTTACAGTTTCCATGGCAGAATCCTTCAAGGAAGCCAGAGAAGAATCCATTTAGACTTCAGTCAAGCATCTCAGACATATGATGGCCTATGAAGTGGACAACGACTTCACTAGCCCTATATATACTACAGAACTATATCTTCACTTCATCGTCAGAGAAGGAGGATGCCAGAGAGGGACTTTGCAGTTTTCCTTTTTCGCTTATTAAGGAAATGGCATCTATCCTTGGGCTACCTGAAGAAAATTGCTCTTGACAAGATTTTCTGTGGTTCAAGGAAGAAAACTGGAACCTCTCCCGTCCAAAGGATTTGAAGGATTTGAAGCTATTTATTGTTTTGTTTTTTGAAATACAAGATCATTTTCAGATCGTAATCTATTGAGAAGTGTTCTTATGCCACTCATCAAATATTATTTTTAGCATGCTGCTATAATTTATGGAAGATCCAAGGCACTACGGATTTGTAAGGGATTTATTATGTCAAAAATAGCACAAGGTTTCGATCTGCTCAGAGGTATTTATGAAGTGCCAGTCACTTGATAAAGACATCTGAGAAGGTCGAAACGTTGTGCTATTTTTGACATAATAAATCCCTTAAAAATCCGTAGTGCCTTGGATCTTCTGTTCATATCTATGCTTAGGATTTCGCTAGACAGGCTTTCCCTATTTTGCTTATTTTGATATACTTGCGGTATGATGTGTGCAGCACTATAACCTTTTGTGCTATAATTTATGGACTATCAAATTAGTACCTGTATATTACAACCAGGTTCAAGACCTGGACCAAACACCAATTAATGCTTCGCTGTGAGGAGCATGGGCTGTCGACGGAGGACTGAAGGAAAAAGTACATGGTAGTTGACCTAGTCCAGTATGTAGCTGGTAGCCCTAGTGAAACCCATCACAGAACTGGATGAGGTTCTGTCCCCGGCTCCCCTTTTGTAGACTGCGGAATCCAGCTCTGAATGAGGAGCTGAGTCTCATTGGCTGCCAAGATTATGGGGATACTGGTGGAGCATGGTCTGCATGATACCCAGGAGATGCAGGTCATAGCGCTTGTCAGCTCCCCCCCCCCCCCTGCACAGTCAGCAACCAGCAACCACAGCTCCCGTGCAAGTCTGCCTCCCTGCCTCACCTACAGCAGCTTTCCCCACTTCAATCAGACCAAGTATGACATAGATGGGTACTTGTGGGCCTCGAGCATCAGGGACTCCTTTGGCAATGTAGGCAAATACAGAGGTAAAGGAAATCTTGCTCGCCTGGTATGAAATCACTCTGGAGACCTACAGGATCCAGATTCCGTGTGCTAAACTAAGGGTCCCAGTACTCTCACCTGGAGTTTGTGTCTCGGCTAGCATATCATTCCCAGAGATGAGTAGCTTTTAAGTCATTCCCTGACCTGCTCATAAAGGAGCACATTTTGCTAAAGTGCACGCCGGAGGTCTACGAGTGAGTGATGGACCACAAGCCAGTCATGTCCCATCAAGCTGCCAAGATGGCAAATGAGTTCCTGGCGGCCCAACTCAGCTCTACAGATGACTCCCGATGACTGCTCCAGCCCGCGGACACAGAGCACCTCGGCCTGCAGAAGCCCCGAGGACAGACGCGTACACATGGAGAAGTGCTTCAGCTCCCCCCATCTCCAGAACCTGATGCACCAAGTTTGCTCATGAATGGCGATGCTATGGGTGTAATTGGCCGGGCCATTAGAGAGTGGATTGCCCTAATGCTACCAGAGCAGCTCTCCCCCATTCTAGGGCCACGCACCCCAGCACCACGACTGATCCCGTGTGGGTCTGGCTCCGATATTGGACACCATGCCCTGCAAGTCTCCCAGATCCCAGTCCCCAAGACTTCGTTGGGTGCTGCAGTTACTTTGGTTCCACCTGGTATGGATGGGCTTCAGCAGGGCCGGCTTGATGTTGATGCCTGTTGGTGACATCGTACCGAGCCCCACAGCAGTGTGAGGATTCGCCGTTCTGCTGATCAGCCCCTTTAACCCTCATTCGCCCATTGGACTACCATGGCATTCAAGAAGGGCAACATGGCGGTGGTACTTACGCACGGCGCACAGGTTCTGCGCGGTCCCCTTTGGTTTCTGGGCATGGGGCGCGTTCTCGCCCCTCCTGTCTTGATGACGGTGCGAATGCGGTACACGGTCCTCCCGGTGGTCTGCGGTCCCCGCCCCTCAATCCCGCCTCCGTCCTGGCATCGCCGCTACACAGAGCGCTTACGCCCCTCGCTCCGCCTTTACCTCCGGGGTGTCACCCCCATCCTGATGTCGCTGTCACGCGGCGTGGTTGCGCTCCTCGCTCCGCCTCTATCTCCGGGGGTCCCGCGTCTGGTCTCCGCCCCCGTGGTGGCGCGGGTGTCGTGGCGCACGATGACGGCATGCGAGCGGGTTGCCTACATGTTGCACATGGTGCGCGCGCACATTCTGACGTGGTAGCTATTGGCTGTGTAATAGGACAGACCTGCATGATCCCGTAGCGGCCTAATGGTAACCTAGCAACCCGTTTACGCCAGCTGAATGTTAATTACTAATAGAAAATACATTCAATGGACTAATTTCATAATAATTGCATGCTAGCAGAAAACATGAATATCAGGAGATGTAAAATTATAAACCTATAGGCTAAAATATGCATATAATGGTAAACAACTTCTAAAATGCTAATTCTATAATTTTACCTACCCTTGTGAGTGATTTTCTTTCCCCTCCCCTTCCTTCCCAACAATAAATGTACGGTTTTACACTATGGGGCGTGCGCTCTCTCCTCTCTTTCTCCTATATATATATATCTATATATATCTATATATATAGATATATATATAGATACATATATACAGTGTTCGACAAATCACCCAAAAATCTACTCGCCCAACCAAAAAATCTACTCGCCACCTAGTCCCGCCCCAAACCTAGTCCCGCCCCCAACCCCGCTTTAAAATAAAATATATAAATAAAATACATTTAATAAATTCCTAGCCAGAACAACATTCGTTTTCACATAAATGTCTTTATTGTATTACATTATACTACAATTAGTCCTTGTTACGTGTGTGTGTGTGTGTGTGTGTGTGTGTGTGTGTGTGTGTGTGTGTGTGTGTGTGTGTGTGTGTGTGTGTGTGTGTGTGTGTGTGTGTGTGTGTGTGTGTGTGTGTGTGTGTGTGTGTGTGTGTGTGTGTGTGTGTGTGTGTGTGTGTAAATGTCGGATCTAGAAATAAAAGCCAGGTGTGAATAACTAGTTTCCTGAACCCCTTAACCAGTGTCTGGACATCCCCGCTTCACAATATCTAAAGCAGAAATCCCACCTGGGATCTTACCTGATCCGCAGTTCCTCAATGTCCAGGTACCCTCATTCCCGCAATGTTAGGTGTTCCCTACCTGTCTTCTGGGTTAGGGGGGGTTCCGATGTCTTCTGTGTGAAGCTTGAGTCAGATCTTGAAGAAAGCAGTATAGGTTATTTTGGTGTAGTATAGGGCAGTTAAGATATATAGGGTAAAATAAGAGATCCAGAAACAGAGTGTGAGACAGACACAGGGAGAGGGTGAGAGAGAGAGGGGGGTTTGAGAGAGATAGGGGGTGTGAGAGAGAGAGAGAGAGAGGGGGTGTGAGAGAGGGTGTGAGAGAGAGAGGGTGTGAGAGAGAGAGAGAGAGAGAGAGAGAGAGAGAGAGAGAGAGAGAGAGTGAGGGTGTGAGAGAGAGAGAGGTGTGAGAGAGAGAGGGGTGAGAGAGAGAGAGAGGGTGAGAGAGAGATAGGGTGAGAGAGAAAGAGGGGA